>NC_088390.1:83190000-83365000 GCF_037993035.2 Macaca fascicularis | reverse complement strand
GATGTAATGACTCAAATGGCTGTAGTCATCTTGAACCATGAGACAAGGCCAGGGTGGAAACTCAACACGGTGGGTCAAGGTAAGAAGACCCCCGGGAACGCCACACCAGCCCTCCCGACCTCTGGAATTTGCAAGCAGGAAAGAAAATATACTTCCATCTTGTTTAAATCATGATTATTTTGGGGTTTTCCTGGGACAGCTGGATCTCACACAGCTGTGAGAGTGATTAAATCCAACGATCATGTAACAGGCCTGATGTAGGGTGCAGGGGCTTCCCCTGATTGGTATCTTCATTATTAACCTTGACCTCATGCCACCGGCCTGATGCAATAATCCATCGAACGCTGGTCCCTCTCACTGCCAGGAGCTGCCCTGTGGCCATGCCAAGCAGGACCTTGACCTCCAGGGACCTGCCTCCCTGTCACAGAGGAGCCAGGAAAGACGGCTCCTAGGACTCTGCTGTCCCCATCATCCTCCTCCCCACCTTGGTCCATCCACAGGAACCACAAGCCCCAGAGAGCCTGAGTCAGGGGAACATCACGAGGAGAGACCCCTGGAGCGGCTGCTGGAGCGGGGAAGGGAGCAGAGGGCAGAAGGGGCCGGCTGCAAGCGGTTTCCATACCTGGAGCTGCCTCGTGGCCAGGGGGAGCGCAGGGAACAGAGAGACAGACAGCAGGTTAGTGGTGATTCGCAGACAACACCCCGTGCAGACAGCTCCTCTCTGGGGACCCCCAACCCTGAAGATGGGGTTCTAATCTCTACGCCTCTCTTGCTTCTCTCTGCCTTTCATCCCACAGAACCCCCAAGTCTAGCCTGACCACTCCCCACCCACCGACGACGCCCTTGCTGGGCTTACATTGTCTATTGATCTGTTCCTTGGGAGGGTGGAAGATTTAGTCACAGTCCTCAATTAAGGAATCATTTATTACGAGAGTCCGGGGGACAAGCTGTCAGCTTCCAGACTGGGTGTCTTTAAATAGCACTTAGGAACTTTCTGTCCTGAACTGTTCATGGGAGACATTTCCAGCATGCAGGGCTTGGGCGGGAGGTGGGCGCCGCATCCTGGAAGGAGGAGATGCGGGACACAGGCGGGGGCCTGTGCTGGGCAGGCTGGTGCTTCCCGCGCGCAGGGGCCGCACTCACCTTCCAGATGCTGGCCTCCTTGCCGTACACCACGGCCATGTTGCTGGCCTTGCCGCCTTTGATGAGCTGCTTCTCCGTCTCGTTGAGCTCCTCGGACACGAAGCCCATGAAGGAGTTGTCCGGGGTGTGAGCTGCAGCCCGAGCATGCAAAAGGAACGGGGTCACCAAACAACCAATGGCAGCCCCAGGCCTCCCTGGACTGCCCCGCCCAAGAGGTCCTCTTTTGGCAGGGGTGGGAAAGGGGGCGGGGCGTAGGAGTGCGGTCCGGAGAGCCCTCGCCTGGGAACCCCCTTCCCAGAGACTGCCACAAAGCTCAGAGCAGAAGGAAACCTAGGCCTGGCATAGTGGCTCACGCCTATAATCCCAGCATTTTGGGAGGCCGAGGCGGGAGGATCCCTTGAGCCCAGGAGTTTGAAATCACCCTCGGCAACGAAGTGAGACCCTGTCTCTATTTAAAAATAGAAAAATTAGCCAGGCATGGTGGCATGCGCCTGTAGTCCCAGACACTCGAGAGGCTGAGGTGGGAGAATCGCTTGGGCCCACTAGTTCAAGGCTGCAGTGAGCTTTGATCGCACCGCTGCACTCCAGCCCGGGCAACAGAGCGAGACCCTGTGCAAGAAGGAGAAAGAAGGAGAAGAAGAAGACGAAGACAAAGACGGAGACGGAGGAGGAGGGGGAGGAGGAGGAGGAGGAAAAAAGAAGGAGGAGGAGAAAGAAGAGGAGGAGGAGGAAAAAAGGAAGAGGAGAAAGAGGAGGAGGAAAGGGAGGAGGAGGAAGAAGGAAGAAGCACCAGCAGCAGTAGCAGCAGCAGCCTAAGAGGTCATCAAGTCCCCCTGTTTGTTTTCAGATAAGGAAACTGAGGCTGAGGCCCCGGGTGACCCAGCAGGGACTCTGCCCTCCTCACAGTCCCTGGAGCACCAAGCTTTGGCTGCACCTCTGACTCATCTTTCCGCCCTCCACCTGAGCCCATAGGCAGCGTCTGTCATCCCAGGTGGAACTTTCTCCACCTTCTCCATGACTGCACCCCCGCCTAGGCCGTATCAGCTCTCAGTGGGACCACCCTGACAGCTGCCTCCCCATTCCTGTGGCTGTCTTGGTAGAGTCTTTTCTCTGAAATGACACTTTTGAATCTAGGCCATATCAGGTTCCTCCTCTGCACAAAACCTCATATGCCAAAGTCCACCTGACAATCACCAGGCTCTGCCTCCATTCCCCTCCCACCACACCTTTGACCATCCAGCCCACCCAGAGCCCTGCTGGACGCAACCCCTCTCCATACAGAACTGTGCTCACAGGCCGGTGAGAGGTCTGTCCTGACCCCGGTCACTCATTGTCCCCTTAACAGCTTTATTTTTCATCATAGCACTTACTGACCAGACATTAGACTATATATTTATTTGTTCATGTATAATTGTCAGAATAGGCCGGGTGTGGTGGCTCACGCCTGTAATCCCAGCACTTTGGGAGGCCGAGGTGGGTGGATCACCTGAGGTCAGGAGTTCAAGACCAGCCTGGCCAACATGGCAAAACCCCATCTCTACTAAAAATATAAAAATTAGCCAGGTGTGGTGGCACACTCCTGTCATCCCAGCTACTCAGAAGGCTGAGGCACGAGAATCACTTGAACCTGGGACGCGGAGGTTTTAGTAAGCCGAGATCACGCCACTACACTCCTGCCTAGGCAACAGAGCAAGACTCCATCTCCAAAAACAATAATAATAATTGTTAAAATAGAAGCCCCTTGTGGGCAATGGTTCCGTTTTGTTCACTTCTGTGCCCCCAGCACCTGAAACAGAGCCTGGGCTGGCTGAATGAATGCTGGAGAAAGATGGGTGAGACAGGGGAGAGAGGCTCCCATTCCCACCTCCAAGCATTGTCCCTGCTGCTGTCCCCTCGGCCTGCACTGCCCTCCTCCCTTTGTCTTGGATGAGGAAATTCTACTCAGCCTTCAGGGCCCCTCTCACACAACACCTCTTCCTGGAAGCCTTCTGGGGGGTGGACTGTGCCTCCCTTTGTGGCCCCATCTGCGGCAGTTAGGTCTCTGTCAAAGCAGGGATCGCCCCGGGACTTCCTTGCCATTTGACTTATTTATTCCCAGGAACCCACGCACCAGGGCCAGGGAATGTGTTTGATCTCGTGCTCCAATTCCATGGCCATGTGTGGAGCGCAGTGACTGCTAAAGCTCTGTCTGCCAGGGAGGGGTTAACAGGAACATGAGAGCTGCGAATCTGCAAGACACACAAGCCCTGCTTTCTGCGCACTAGGATCCTGAATAAACCATTTATTGAATCCAATGATATTTAATCTACCTTCCTGCATGGAAGGGGCTATGGTGAGCGAGCTGTCTGGGAGCAGCCACCCAGCCTTGATTTCCCACAACAGCTTTGATTCTAAATACCCTACTTCTTCATTTTGAATGCACATTCCCCACATTTTAATGTTTCTCCAATTGGGATGCATGTTTTAATCAAATGCGTAGATCTACTGTAGTATTTCCACCCACCCCTCAAGGCCCACAAGATGTAGTAATCGACATCTGGTACAGCTTAGAAGAGATGACGGTTTCCTGTGTAAGTGCCCGCAAAGCTCACAGATTCTTGGGCCTGAAAATCCAGCTACAGAACCAACCATTCTCTCCTCTAGAGCTTCAGGAGGGTCAGGAGGAGCCCTGGAGGCCTGGAGTTCTTTCTGTGGGTGGTGAGGGTCAGGACAGCTTTCCGTCTGAGGAGGCTCTGTCCACGCCAGGCAAAGCAGCCCCTGCCCGCCCCTGTTTACCTGTCCAGCACCCATCTTCCCCCTCCCCTCTGGCTCCTCCAAAGCTGCCACCCAGCCCTCTCTCCCATTTCCACCACTCTCTAAAGCTGAAGAATCCTGCACTAAACTGCCTTCATTCCACCAACTCCACCAGAAGGGACACATTTAGAACACAATTAGCTAAGCCAGTCGGAGGGGAACAGGGAAGTATGGCAACCAATTAAAATAACAGGGACCATTAAGCCAAGAGCTCCTGGGGGCAGAGCAAGGGTAAGGCCAGGAGAGGCAGCAGCTCCCCCAGTTAGCTCCCTGGGGAAATCAGTCAGCTAGATGGGAACAGGCCTGCTCCTGATTTCCTTCCTGGACTCTGAGCCATTAAAACTGGCCAGCCTCCCTCTTCCCTTTAGTCCCCACTTTCTTCGATTTATTCAATCAATTAATGTTCTCTGAGGATCTAGGTTGGCTCCAGAGAGATTAAGATAAACCAATTAGTGGCCCCTTTTTGAGTGGTTCATGATCTATCAGGGAAAAGCAATGTATAAGCAAATAACTCTAGCATACTTCAATATATGCTTTAACAGAGTTAAGTTTAAGAATTATAAAAATAGAGGTAAAGAGGCAATACATTCTGCCTGGAGTAGATGAGGGGATCGGTGAAAGTGATGGTAAAAAGAGGAGACATTTGACTTGAGGTTTTGAAGGATGAGTAGGAGTTTGCCAGGTCTAGAAATCCACATCCAGTGGGCTCCACCCTGGGACAAGTCCTCATTTTCTCACTGCAGGACATTGCAGAAGCCTCTTAACCCATTTCTGCTTCCCCCTCCTACCTGCTCCATCGTCTTTGGCCACCTGCAGTCCGACAGGATAATATGCCTCAATAAAGATGTTTCTCCGGCTAGGCACAGTGGCTCACGCCTGTAATCCCAGCACTTTGGGAGACCGAGGCAGGTGGATCACCTGAGCTCAGGAGTTCCAGACCAGCCTGGGCAACAAGGTAAAACCCTCTCTCTACTAAAAATACAAAAATTAGCCAGGCAAGGTGGCGTGTGCCTGTGGTCTCAGCTACTCCAAAGGCTATGCACAAGAATCGCTTGAACCCAGGAGGCGGAAGTTGCAGGGAGCCAAGATCGTACCACTGCACTCCAGCCTGAGCAACAGAGTAAGACTCTGTCTCAGAAAGAAAAAAAAAAAAAAAAAAAAAAGGCCAGGTGCGGTGGCTCACGCCTGTAATCCCAGCACTTTGGGAGACCGAGGCGGGCGGATCACGAGGTCACGAGATCTAGACCATCCTGGCTAACACGGTGAAACCCCATCTCTACTAAAAATACAAAAAATTAGCCAGGCGAGGTGGCGGGCACCTGTAGTCCCAGCTACTTGGGAGGCTGAGGCAGGAGAATCACTTGAACCTGGGAGGCAGAGGTTGCAGTGAGCCAAGATCATGCCACTGCACTCCAGCCTGGAGGACAGAGTCAGACTCTGTATCAAAAAAAAAAAAAAAAGTTTCTTCATGACATTCTCTAGTTGAAGAACCTTCAGTGGTCCTCCAACGTGAACTCAGGAACCTTGGCTAAAAGACCCCACTCCTTGGTGCCCTGATCCTCCATGCTCCTCTTACCAGCCTCCAATCTGACTGCTTCCCTTCTTTTTTTCTTTTCCTCTCTTTTTTTTTTTTTTCCCTGAGACGGAATCTTGCTCTGTTGCCCAGGCTGGAGTGCAGTGGTGCCATCTCAGCTCACTGCAACCTCCACCTCCCGGGTTCAAGCGATTCTCCTGCCTCAGCCTCTTGAGTAGCTGAAATTACAGGCACCCACCACCTCGCCCAGCTAATTTTTGTATTTTTAGTAGAGATGGGGTTTCACCATGTTGGCCAGGCTGGTCTCGAACTTCTGACCTCATGATCTGCCCGCCTTAGTCTACCAAAGTGCTGAGATTACAGGTGTTAGCCCCATGCCTGGCCTGACTGCTTCCCTTCTAAGTGATCTAATTACCCAAGCCTCTCATCTCCGTAGCTTTTCCTCTTCCACAGCCCAGAGCAACACCATTTCCTCCCCACCTCTATTTCCACTCCCCATTTCCTTTCCCTCCAGAAATCTGCTCCCTGTGCTTGCTCTACCCCAAGCACTTTTCTGCTGGGAGGACAGTGAGAAGTCTAATGCAACCTTGAAATAGGCCCTGCAGAAGGAGTCTGGTCCCGACTGAGCTGTGTGACCTCAGGCTGCATGCTCTACCTCTCTGGGCCTTGGTTTTCTCATCTGGACTGCGTGGGCCCCAGGAACCTTCCCACTTTCCCAACCTTCTGCAATTCAATGATGCCATTACTTATTTATTCAAAAATCACATCTGCCCCAGTACAGCCTAGAGTCTAGAGAATCAGAAAAAAAAAAAGAATAGTCCAAGCACCCACAAGAGATGCCATGAATTTGACAGGCTAAATACAAATCATATACTTTACTCACAAGCAAGTCCCTCAGGACTCCGCTCAGAGTCTGTGATGCTCTTAATTTAATAGATGCAATCCTAACAAGGGTGCTTATCTAGCTTTCTGGCCCAGAGCCTTCAAAGAGCCACACGCAAGATGCCGCTGGAGGCAGATATACTGACAACAATTAAAAGTGACAGCCAAGAGCCTCCCACTAAGGTGGAAGAGCACAGCGCGAAGCAGACACGGGGAGGGGACACAGCTCCACACCTCTGCCGTCCAGAAGAGCAGGCCCATGCACCTGGGTGGGAGGCAGAGAACTGACCCTGAGATGTCAAGAAAAGGTGAAATTGTTTTCAGTGAGCTGCGTTTAACAGGATAGGTCAGTTGTATATACATTTTAGAGTATCATTAAAAACAACTGAAACCCAGGCACGGTGGCTTGCGCCTGTAATCCCAGCAGTTTGGGAGGCCTACGTGGGCCGATCGCTTGAGCCCAGGAATTCAAGACCAGCCCGGGCAACCTGGTGAAACCCTTTCTCTACAAAAAATATAAAAATTAGTTGAGCGTGGTGGTGGATGCCTGTAATGCCAGCTACTTGGGAGGCTGAGGCAGGAGGATCACTTGAGCCCAGGAGGTCGAGGCTGCAGTGAGCTGAGGAGATCACACCACTGCACTCCAACCTGGGCAATAGAGCCAGATCCTGTCTCAAAAAACAAACAAACAAATAGCTGAAGCCCAGCTCCACTCACGTTCCTTGCCTGGAGCCCTGGCAGCCAAGTCCACTCCTGCATTTCTGGAACCTTCCAGTTCTTCCCGCATCCCTCTTTACTGCATCTGTTCCCTCTGCCTGCCTGCTCCTTTCCACCCAGGGAAGTTCTCCAACCTACTCTGGAATGCCTGTCTTTCTGGGAGGCCACGGAGTCCCCTGTGTTCTGGAACTGTGTGCCCAACCGCCCTCCTGGAGGGTGAAGGCTACGTCTGCTGGAGTCAGGGAGGGAGGTCACCCCGCCCTGGATATCCCCTCCATGCTTCCTGCTCCCCAAATAGCACCAGAAGCTTCCTTCCTGGTTCATACACTTACGGAGAAGGAGAAGGCGATGCTTGCTGGGTCCCACCACCCCACTGGCTGGAGAAGGAAAGAGAGGGAGGAGCGAGACCCTGGCCGCCTCTCGCGCCACCTCTGAGAACCACAAGGAGGACCTCCTGACCCTGACCCCACCCCCACCCAGTGGGGCACTCACGAAACATGGTCATGAACTGCTTGGGGTTGAGGTTCCAGTAGCCCCAGTTGGTCCGGTAGCCATGCAGCGTGGCGTACTCCTCGTGGTTGTATGCAGGTTCCGTCCCGAAGGTGTCGATGACCCTGATTCGGCACCTGCCCCCCCAGGGACCGGGAACCAGGGTCAGTAACCTCCCTATGTGTCCCTGGGCTGGAGTTGCCCCAGCCACGAGCACTGTCACCAGCCAGTGGCGGGGTCAGAGTAGCACAGTGTGTGTTAGCACTTGGACTAGGACACTGCCTCGCTGTGTGACCACAGGCAAGTGCCTTCACTTCTCTGTGCTGCCTCATCTGTCAAGTGGGAAAAACAACAGCCCAATTGTCTCAGGGTTGTAGGGAGGCTCCTGGCCCACGGTCCGTGGTTAGCACTCAGGAACTATAGCCATTACTGCCACCCAGAAGGGAGGCACTGTTTGGAGAGGGGGCCCTCTCTGTTGTCCCCCAGGTCCTCTATACAATTTGCACCTGCCTGGGTCGGGAGTCCATAGCCCCTCTGCTCAGGAGCCTGACACCCCTGGATGTGCCCGGTCTATAGGGCCAGGATGCAACAGGCAGGGACCCAGGCACTGCCCATGGGCTGTCTTTGGGTGGCAGCACTTCTGAGCCTCCTCTGCAAGACTGGTCCCAGCCGGGGTGGACCCTGCAGCTGGGCAGAGGCTCTGCTCCACAGGGCTCTTCTCCCTCTGCTGCCTCCAGCGGTGGAGGCCCAAGTTCAAAACAGAGGGGGCTTGTTCCTATAGATCCGCCAACCGCAGGGCCAGACGAACTCCGAGGCCACTCTCAATGGGCCACAGCCCCAGAGCCACACCCTCTGCCCACCCTACCCCTTGGAAGGGGCACCTGAAAAAAAGCACCAAGACTCAGAGGCCCTGCAAGGAGCTCCTCACCCCAGCGTCCTTCCTGGTGACCCAGAATTGTCTGCAGAGTGCTGAGGTCGGCACTTTTCCCCCAGGGAAGGGGCCTGGGGTGGGAGAGAGCGCCCAGTGCATAGAGAACGCGCATTAATAATAAAAGCAATAACACTGCCTGTCACTTTTTTCCCTAATAAAATCATGTGGGATCGTCAATGGGACTGGAGCACACGTAATAAATAGCAGGGCTCTCTGTGCTAAATTAAGCCCCACATCCCGCTGGCTGCAGTGAGACAGGGAGCGATGGCCTTGGCCTTCCTCCAGACGGAGAGAGGGTGGGGTGGAGGAAGAGGGGAGTGCTGAGCAACTCTCCCCACCCCAAGGTCCCCACAGCAGGGTCACAGCCCTGGTTACTGTCCCGTTCCCTTGTACCCCTCTCCACTTCCTCAGCCCCACTCCATGTAGATTACCCTGGTCCCCTGCCCCCAGCCTCAAAGCAGCAGAGGGGTGATGGAGCAACTCCCTGGGTGGTTTATTAATTATCATTGTGTTAGCCGGGAGGCAGACATGGAAGTGGCAGGGGAGGGAAGGGAAGGGGAGGGGAGAGAAGGGGAGGGGGAAAGGGGGAGGGAAGGGGAAGGAGGAGGGGGAATGGGGGGAGAGTGGAATGGGAGAAGGGAAGGGAGGGGGTGGGGAGAGAAGGGGGTAGGGGCAAGGGACGGGGAAGGGGAGAGGAGGGTGGAATGGAGGAAGGGGAGGGGAGGGTGGAATGGGGGAAGGGGAGGGGAGGGAAGGGGAGGGGGAATGCGGGAGAGTGGAATGGAGGAAGGGGAATGGGGGAAGGGGAGGGGAGGGGGTGGGGGAGATGAGGGGGAGGGGGAGGGGAGGAGAGATGGGGGAGGAAAGGGGGGAAGGGGAGGGGAGGGCGGAGGGCAGGATGCAGGACAGTATGTTCTCCCACTTGGGCCCAGCTGGCCGAGTGGGGACGTGGGGGCAGGGTGTGAAGGAGGAGCTTTCTCCCCTGGCATGCAGGTCACGTGCCCACCCTCTGGCCACCCTCTCACCGGTACTTCTTGAAGGAGAGTCCCATGTGCTGCTTCATCTGCTGCAGGCCGTGGTAGTCGGTGTAGATGAGGTCGAAGGGCAGGGGCATGGTGAGCGGGCAGCTCCCCCGGCCTGGCGGCACCCCTAAGTTACTGAGAGAAGAGCCCTTCAGAGTCTGGGCCCCAAGACCCACCTGCCCAACCAGCCGCCCCAGTTCCTTAGAGCCCAGGATGAACGGTAAAAGTGCAGAGAGCTTAGCACAGACTCTCAGACAGGAAGTGAGCAGGATGGCCCTATACGGTAACATAGGTTTTTCACTGCACAAGGCAATCCAGCGAGGGGCAGGTGGGACTGACGTCAGTGTGGGCTCCCGTGCACCCAGCCTGGGCTACCTGCCGGGAAGAAGGGGCACTTTTTGTCATTGCCACAAATGTGCTCCCGCAGGGCTGTGGCTACCCAGAGAGGGAGCCTTTCTCTAACTCTCACAAATCCCATGGATGCTGGCTGCAGTCCTCAAGCTCAGCTATGTGTTTGTCTGGATGAGGGCCCCAAACCTCCTGCCTCAGAAAAGTGCAGTCTTGCAGGAGTGACCGAGCTCCTGGCGCCCAGGTTGGCTGAGGCCACAAGCTCCTGCAGGCCACTGGTCACCTGTTTCCCACTCCGGGCACCGCACGGGACCTGCCTGCCCTCACCTGCCGGGTCATTTACACACAGGTTTTCATCTGGGACAAGGTTGCCTCTGGTGACCTGGAAGACGCAGCTTGGTCAGAGAAGGGGTGGTGCCCCTCTGCCATCTGGCATCCCATCTGGCTGGAGCTGCTGGGTCATCTCCTCCTGCTGGCCCCCCCAGGTCCCCCGCTCCAGGAGCATGGACAGGAGGACATGGAAGGACATGACCACACCCCATGGCTTCCTCTAGAATCCCCACATCTGCTCAGTCTGCCTCCCTGGGGAAGGGTTCAAAGCCCCCTGTCCCGGCAGCCACAGCTGCCATTTTAAACTCCTCTGCCCACAACCCCCCTGCCAGCATCCGTACAAACCAGCTCCTCCCTCCAGGAGCCCCTGCTTATTCCAACTCTACAGCCTCGGTGTCTCCCCTGCAGGGAATGATGAGGCATCCGGTCACTTGTTCATTCAGTTAAGTCTACGCTGAGCCCGAGTCAGGTGGGATGCGCCATCCTTCACAGAGACGGTCCTTCCACATTCCCTTCCCCACTCCACCAGAGGAGGACGCCCGGGAGCTCAGAATGCATGCAGAACCCGGTCAGGCACCTGCTTCCCCAAACACCCGCTCCCCACCGGGTCCTCAAGATAATTCTCTTTAACAAATGTTTCTTGAGTGCATGTGGGGTGCCAGGCCCTGTGCCCACATCATGAACTCAGAGACACGTGGGATGTGGCCCCAGCCCCAGGAGCACGAGCCATGTGAGGTGTGTACGCCTAGGGGTGCTGGAGCGGAGATCTGAACAGCATGTGCTGAGGCACAGTGGAGGTGTCCTGAGGAGGGGCCCATTGGTGGAGGGATGGGCAGAGAAGGCCACGTGCCCTGTCTTCATTTTTCTCTCTCAACAGCTCTTGGTGGACGCGTCACCTCATGGAGCTGGATGTAACTGTCCTTTGCTCCCAACCCAGATTGGGAAGCAGCCAGGCCATCGGGCCCCATCTCCCGGGGATGCTCACCTCCCCAGGATTCGGGGTTCAGGTGCCAGCTCTGTAAGAGACCTAGGATACCTCCTACTAGGGAGGCCCTTCAGGGACCCACATGATAAACAGAGTCAGGCTGGGGAGATGATGAGCTTTGACAAGGTCACCTGCTCATTAATGGCAAGGGGCCAGGATTGATCAGTTTCCTGGGCTGTGTCTGGGCTCCTTGAAACCATTCAGGCCAGGTGGAAAAGTACAGGCCCGAAAGGTGCATGCTCGCTTTGCGCATGCTCAGAAGCTCGGGGAGGGGACTGTGCACACCATCCGTTAGCACACCGTCCAAAGTGGCACCGTGTCAGTGATGTTTCTGGTGACTTGCCGACAGCGCTGTGATGGAAAGAGGTGGGGAGAAGCTGCCAGCAGAGGGACTAAGCCATCAGAGGTCAGCCTTACCCTGCAGAGAAAGGCAGCAAGAGGGGAGGCGCTTTCTCTGGGCCTTGCCCCCCACTTCCAGCTGGTACCCCCACCAGCCTCTTGCGCTGTCCCCACACTGACTTCCCCGCCATGTCAGAACCTTTGCTGCTAAGTGTGAGAGGGGAATGTGAAAACCTAATAACCGTTTCCTCCTCATTTCTTGTCTATAAACTTAAAAATGGCCACGGGCTCCTCCTCCATCCCTCCAACCTTCCCGTCTTCCCCTCTTTCCAACCCAGACCGCCTGCCACACGGGATTCTCTGATCCACGGCTTCTAAGGCAGTGCCTCCCTCTTCAGCTTTTTGGTTGAAATACCCAGAAAGCAAAGGAGAAGGAGCACAGGCCCCAGGGGTCTGGAGCCATCACAGGCAGCAGCTCCCACAACCTGGAGACTTCATGAAATATTTGGTAGTACGTTTAAGTGTCGAACAAATTCTGCATTCACTCTGCAAGATACCCCTGTTGTTTTCTGTGAAGCATGGACTTTCTCACTCCCAAAACTCCTCCAGTAAAACTGATGCCCCAGAAAGAAGCTTCATTTTTTTTTTGCCCTGGGGCTCCAGAAGTCCCCTCTTCCTCACCTCCCCAACCCAATTGAGAACCACACACAAAAGGACACAAAGATGCTCCCTCTATCCCCTTCCTTGCAGAAACCAGGAAGGGGGTGGCTGCTCCTCCCACATGGAATCTGGGTCTAGTAAAATTAAGACAATCCTGAAAATACAAACCGTAGGTGGGTCTAGGAGCCGCTACCTGCACCAGGAACATGACTGGTTTCCCTACAGATCTCTGGTTGGTTTCCAGGCAACATGTTATCTCTCTGTCCTGGGAGCTTCCTTTTGTTGCCCCATCACTGACCACACCCCTGACCCTAGTCCCAGACACCGGGGCCACTGAGAGGACAGAGGGGTTGTAGCACTTCACAGCCCTCTCCTGGGAGACCGCCACGCTGTGGTTCTAAGGCGAGTCCATCATCCTCGCCATCTTCAAGGCTAACATTTTGGACACAGGCATCATTCTATGTGCTTTCAACTTACTGATGCATCAGTTCCTTTCATCTTAGCAACTACCCTACCAGATCAGACCCATTCTCATCCTGTTCCCATCTTTACAGATGAGGAAACAGAGAGTCTGAGTAACTTACCTAAGGATACACAGCCAGGAAGGAGCAGAACTGGGATCAGAGTCTTTCTACAATGGAAACTTGGTCACATCTCCCCAGGGTCCTGACCCTTTCTGAGGCTTCCCACTGCCTCTGAGCCAGGACTTCCAGGATGCTTCCCCACCTAACCCCTGTGGAAGCAACAGCTGCAGCCCCTGCACCACACCCTGTGCCCCCCAGGGTCTGCAGCAGCCTCTCCAGCACAGGCCCACTGGGTGTGCATGGAGGGAGCAAGGGAGTGGGCAGAAGGTGGACCCCCACTGAGCCCCACCTTATGCAGGACCCACTTGGGCAGTCAGTCCTCACCCCACGAAGCATCAGCCCTAAACCTTCGCACCCAGGTCCTTCCACCCGGGCAGGAGCAGGGGCACATTGCTGAGCAATTGCTTCCCCCATGCACACCCCGCTCAGTGTGAAGTCAAAGTTTTGACTAAACCAGAAAAAAAGGGAGGAATATTAACGGATGGGGGAGAAGGAATCTACAATAAGACAGCAGCTGTCACCAGCATGCAACTAAGATAAGTGAGAGCGGACACTTCCTGTCTCTGTCACACGTGAGGCCAGGGGCCACAGAAATTTCAAGGTGGACCCAGCCAAACCCTCCCCTCTGATCCTACCAAGGTTCTCCTGCGACGGTGCCCTGCTTTCACAGAAACCATTCCCTGGGTCTAAAATACTCTTCTCACCTCCACGTGCTTAACTCAAACATCGCCTCCTCCTCCAGGAAGCCTTACCTGAGACACCCCTCCCACTCTGCTCCCTGCATACCTGGGACACACCTCTTCCCACCTGGAGGCCCCTTTGAGGGCAGGGTCAGGCCATCTTTAAAACTCAAGACCAAGGACAGGACCTGACCCACTAAACATCTGCTGTATTCATGAAGCAATAACAAAGCGGTAGATGAGATGACCCTCAGGAATAACTGGTTTCAATGTTTAACAGTTGGCCGAGAAAAGCCTCCCCGGAGAGAGTGTGGGTGAGTGAGGGGCCCAGGGGCGAAGGTGCCTCGGCCACTGGCCTTTGGGTCTGGACCTGGGCCCAGTGGCCCTCCACGTGGCTCAAAGGACATCACAGCAGAGGAGGGAGACCAGTCAGCCCGGAGACAGCAGCATCCCCTTCCCAGGAGGAGTTAAGGAGAAGCCCACATGTCCCCAACCCTGAAAAACAAGGATTTTCAATGGAAGGGGAGGACGTCCCTGGAGGTGTCCGCAGCGGCCTCATTGCTCTTGTCAGAAGAAACCTGAGCCTTGTCCCCTGGAGAGCAGAAAGGTCAGCTGCAGGGAGACTAGTTTTATCACTTGTATTTTAAGTTTACTTTTACGGGCAATTTTACGCTAAGTGATTGGCTGGAGCAGTGACATGAATTGAAAACGCCATCCCCCAACAACCTTCAGCCAAAGGTTCCTGGGAGGCACGGCTGTGCATTTCCACCAATCCTGCTGAATCCGCAAAACGCTCCTGTCCAGACCTTTCTGCACCTCCAAGGCCAAGTCCTCATTTCTCTTGAACTCTCAGGCCAGGGCTGGGTCAAGAGGACGGTTCAGCAGCCCCCACAGATAGGGGTGGGCAGAGGGAGGACCTCAGGGACAGAAGGAACATGAAATGCATCTGCTGCGTACCCCACCGTCTGCCCACTGCCAATAGCCAGTGCTTGGGAAGGACGGGGAAGTTTGCGTGGAATTGCCAAACTGGCTGGTTAGAATATATTTCTGAGTGTCCCCAGGCCAGATGAATAGGAGTCTAAATCCCAAGATGAAAGGGGTAGGGGTAGGGCGGCCAGGGGAATGGAGCATTTCTGCAGGTCACCTGGTTAGAGTTGGCCCCTGCACTGTGCCCAAATTAATCCACCCGGAAAAGCTACCCTCTCGGGGGAGGAAGGAACAGGAAATTATTGTTTAACGGGTAAGGAGTTTCAGTTTTGCAGGAAGAGATCTGGAGATGGATGGTGGCGATGGTTGCACCACAATGTGAATGTGCTTTGCCACTGAACTGTGCCCTTCGAAGTGGTTACAGCAGCACATTTTATGTTATGTGCGTCTTACTATAATTTTTTAAAAAGCCGGCCCGGCACAGTGGCTCACGCCTATAATCCCAGCATTTTAGGTGGCCTAGGTGGGAGGATCGCTTGAGTCCAGCAGTTTGAGACCAGCCTGGACGACATGGCGAAACCCCATCTCTACCAAAAATACTAAAAATTAGCCAGGCATGGTGGCATGTGCCTGTCATTCTAGCTACTCAGGAGGCTGAGGTGGGAGAATCGTTTGAATCCAGGATGTTAAGGCTGCAGTGAGCTGTGATGACATCATTGCACTTTAGCCTGGGCAAGAGAGTGAGACCCAGTCTTAAAAATATGAATGATTTAAAAATAATTTTTAAGTCAACCCATTCACATTCCCGGCTCCCATGCCAAGCACTCTGCCTCCCAGAGGGGCTGAGGCCCCATCTTCTCCAGCTGTCACATTCCCCACCTGCCTGGGACTCCCAGCTGGCCACAAACAACACAGGGGCTTAGTAAATATCCAGGGAAGGACTGGCTCAGGCACTCTTTGCTAAAAATCCAAGAGGAGGATGGGGAGATGGGATGAGGGAGGAGAAAAATAAACCTTCACTTAATAGAAGAAACCCTCGGCTAGGAATTCAAATGCTGAATTCTGGCAATGAAAAATATCCCTCGCCAGGAGCTCCAGCAGGCGTTTGCTGGGTAGCCTTCCGCAAGCCACTGCATCGCTCTGTTGCCGCCTCCACATGTGGGACACGTGCTCAGGCGAATCTCCACGGTCTCTTTTAGGCTAAAAATTCTCTGGTTTTATTTCTCTCTGTGCCTTTGGTCTGTGGCTAGAAATAATCTCTCCAGGTAGCGCTCAAACTGTGGAACAAACTATTCTCTGTCTCTTTCTCTTGTGTGGGAGAGACCTAATTAAAAAGAATCCTTGCAAAGGGCTCAGAGATCTTTGGCTCCAGGGGCTGAAGTGCAGGCAGGATCCACAACTTCACTGGGTGCCTCTCAGGGGGAACACACAGCCGGTGCAGCCTGAGACATTCTGCCTCCCCAGGGCCCTGAAATCCTCCAAACCTGACTAGTGCCCGTTTCCCAAGCATCATGGGCAGCCCCTCACCCCACCATGGCCCATTACCAGAGCAGGTCACTGTCTGGTCCCTGACAGATCAGATGGGGGCAGAAAGAAGAAACTCAGAGGTTGAACTGGGCATCTAATGAGCTGCTTTAGGAAGCAGGGGTTAGGATCACTAACGAGGAAAGAATTACACAGTCCTGCAGCATTTTCTTCCTGCCCAGGATGGACTGACCTCCCTGTATCCAACAGAAGCAGCCCAGAGTTGCTTTATGGAGTCATTGGGATGGCCCTGCCCTCAGCTCCCATCTCCCAAAAAAGCAGATGACCTTGAACATCTCCAGCACATACCCCATGCCCTCGAGGGTTCAGGGCCACAGCTGAGAGCTGCCAGGCCCCCTCGGGGTCCGTGGCTCAGAGGAAAAGGGAGCCCAAAGGCAGATGGGGGCACAGTCCAGGTGCTCCTTATAGCCGAAGCCACCACAAAGCATGGGTGTGGGGGCAGGTGGGGTGCAAGGTGTGCGGTTGGCGGGGGAGCCTCCGAAAGGGAAACTGAGGGAGCAGCGTATCCTCAACACTGCAGACCCAAAGTGGGGCTGGCATCCAAAGCTGGCACTTTCTTCCCCAGTGTTCTTTCCTAGTAAGCAAACTCAGGGCTAAGAATAGGGCCTTGCTCCCAGGAGAGCTGGAGGAAACGGCACACTCATCCCCCTGGCTGCCAGCACGGCGGCAGGAAGAGGAACGGGAACTCGGCCCTCCGGCTGTTCCCAGTCCTCTTCCTTACAGACAGGCCTCGATTTCTAGAACAAATGCCTGTAAACGCTGAGCCCGAATCCAGGTTATCTCATCCAGGGGTCGTGGGTTCTCGAGAAGGGATGGGGGGACCAGTGTTCTTCCTCTGCCAAGCACAGACCAAGACAGTGTCTTGTCAGATGGTGGCTGGAGAGGAGGAAGGTGGCCAAGCCTCCCCAAGGGTTCCTCTATTTGTTCTGGGTTGGGGCCTGGACATTGGGGATTATTTTTAGCTCCTCGGGTGATTCCTGTGTGCCAGGGGCTCTTGGCTATTCTATCCAGTTCCACCAACCTTTGCTGAGAACCAACTTGTGCAGGGGCCTTGGGGTAAGACTCTGCTGTCAATCTCACTCAAGCAGTCTCGGTGGGAGATGAGGGCCAAAAGCTAAGACACAGCCCCTGCATCCTGGATTCGGATGTTGAAGGCCTCTGGCTCCACGCTAGAGCTGCCGAGGAAAAAGCAGTCTGGCTCCCAGGAAAATGCATTCCTTTTACCAAAGCTACTCTGACTTGAGGGGCAGGTGGTGATATAGGATAGTGTTTCGTGATCCTCAATAATCTCAAAATGGAGTCACTTATGACAAGTGACTCAGCCCACAGTGAAACTGCTGATCCTTCAACGTGATAAATGTATGCTGGACTGGGGTGATGAGATGACACCTGCTGTGGGAAGGCACCCCCGAGACTCAGCAAGAAAGCGAAGCCAGAGGCAGCTGAGAAATAACCACAGACGGCCCTGCGGAGGCCGGAGACACAGCAAAGAAACTGACTTCGAGGGACATTCGGACCCGCCTGGCTTGTTAGTCAGTGCACATGTATCCCGAGCCACTGGCCTGTGGGTGCTGAATATATTTGCAGTGAAGGTTGGTGTGCAAATCCTCGCACTAAACCCAGACTTGAAAGCATTTAATTGGCCACTGAGTCATAGTGAAACCTCCCACCTGGCGTTGGACTTAGCACAACTAGGCTGACTCAAACCTGACAGCGTAGTTGGGAGGAGTGCTAGGGGGTTACTCGTACCATCCTGTGCCTCTGCCAGCTTCACCCAGAATAAAAAGGGCCCCAGACCAGCCCTGGTCCCAGTTTTCAAGAGGCAGGAACCCCTGAGTTTGACCCTTCCCGTGGGTGGCTCCTTCCAGTCTCCCTGACAGATGGTTCCTGAAGCTCGTCCGCTGCCACCTTCCTCCTCTCCAGCCACCATCTGACAAGACGCTCTCTTGGTCTGTGCTTGGCAGAGGAAGAACACTGGTCCCCCCCATCCCTTCTCGAGAACCCACGACCCCTGAGATTCACAGGGGCCCCGATGCCTCCTCCACAGGGACGAATCCTGCCTCCTTTAGGAGCATCCAGAAGCCAGTCCTTCTCATTCCTTTCTCTTTTGAGTTTTTTCTTGTAGAGATTAGGTTTCACTTGCTCAGGTTGGTCTTGAACTCCTAGACTCAAGGCATCCGCCTGTAATCCCAGCCTCCCAAAGTGCTGGGGTTACGGGTATGAGCTGAAGGCCTGGTCTGTCCTCATTTCTTATCTATCTCCCCAAGTTCTCCCCACTCCACTCGGGGTGCATGGATCTCTCATGAGGGTCAGCGACGTCATTTCCATGAGTCTTCCCTTGCAGCCCTCCCCAACACAGGCCAGGCCAGACCTGGGACAGGTGACACGGCACGGCCTCCATCGGTCTTGCTTTTTGGTCAATGTTCAGACTTGACCCGGGGCCTTGACTTCCAAGAAACAGACTCCCTGAGACGCCAGTGCAGCACATGGAGCATGAGGGGAGACGAGGCCCTTGCGAGGAAGGTCGCTCCTGGATCCCGAGGAAGGATGAAGGGCAGGGGCCAGGGCAGCCCCAGGCCCCAGCAGCAGAAGCCCACAACCTTCCACGACATTTGGCTACACTGAACGAGATCCCACCACACTCGGCATGCCAGCGCCTGCTCCCTCTCTGTCCCCTTGCCTGCCATCTAGGTCTTCTGCCCATCCAGGTCTGAATTTTCCGGGGAAAGATCTGACCGCCAGCCAACTTGGGTCGGGTGTCCGGCTGCCAGGCGTGGCTGGGATATGTAGCTCCTGCGCTCGCTCCCCACTCAGCCAGGAGGTTAAAATGCCTCCTTGAAACTGAAGGGGAAGGAAAAAGGAGACAGGAGAGGGGCCGGGGATTTTTAGCGTAACATAATCGTCGGCCTCTCGTGCCTCCTCTTGGAACAGGGAGGGTGAAGCCGGAGAGCCGCCGTTCACAAGTCTAGGTGCCAAGACGCGGTTCTTCCCCACCTTTTCCTAATCTGTGTGCTTATAAGTTATAAAATAGTCCAAGCATCCAGAAAATTATAGAAAATCATATAATGCTCCAATGCTTCCACTTCCCTGCCTTGTCAAGCCTTAACATTTTGCCATATTTGGTTCTAATCCTTTCTCCCGCTGCCTCCACCTGGCTCATGGGAAATGCCCTCCCCTCCCGCATCAAAGATAAAACAGAAACCATCAGAAGAGAGCGCCCGATTCCCTGCCCCAGCCCGGGCCCCCCAGCCCGCTGCATTTACATCATACCCTGGTTTCTGCTCCTTCTCTCACCTCAGGGCAGAAGAGCTATCCCTGTCCCTCCTCCTGGGACCCTCCCCTGAAGCCACTGCCAGCGATACTCTCTCCCTCCTGTGTCCACAACCTCCCTACTGTTCTGGCTCCTTCACATCCACATTTAAACATGAGTGCACTCTCTTATCTTGAAAAATAAACAAGCACACCTTCCATCATGGTGTGCTTTGAACCTTTGTTCCCCACGACTGCACCACAATGCTCTTTCCAAGGTGAGCAATGACATCTATGTGGCCAAATTCTCTTTCTTTCTTTCCTTCCTTCCTTCCTTCTTTATTTCTTCTTCTTCTTCTTTTTTTTTGGAGACAGAGTCTTGCTTTGTCACCCAAGCTGGAGTGCAGTAGCACGATCATGGCTGACTGTAGCCTCGACCTCCCAGGCTCAAGTGATCCTCCTGCCTCAGTCGCCTGAGTAGCTGGGACCACTGGCGCACTTGGCTAATTTTTTTGTTTTTGGTAAAGACCAGGTCTCACTATCTTGCCAAGGCTGGTCTCGAACTCCTGGTATCAAGCAATCCTCCTGCCATGACCTCCCAAAGTGCTGGGATTACAGGAGTGAGCTGCCCCACTCAGCCCCATGTGACCAAATTCTTCGGACATTTTTCAGTCTCCTTCTTACTTGGTTTCTCAATGAGCAATGTGTTGCTGGCCACATCATCCTTCTAGAAGCATCTTCTCATGGTCACCCATGACCACATCTCGCTTGCTCTTGGCTACTCCTCAGTCTCCTTTGCCTGTAAGAGGCCTTTCTGTGTTGATATTTCCCAAGTCTGTGCCCCTCAAGCCTGTTTTCCCATCCCTTGGCAACTTCATCCACACTGTGTTCAACAACGCTCAATGGCCAAGACTCCATCTCCATGCCACACCTCCCCTGGGCCCATCACCCGGTGGCCTCCATGGGGCACCTCTGTTTCAACATGTGTGCCCCAAACCCAGTGCTTTTCTCCTCTCCCCTCAGAGAAGGGCAGCATCCTCCGCCCTGGAGCTGGTTTGAGCTGCCCAGTTCAGCCTGGTTCTGGTCCGCTCAAGCTGGTTTCCAGCAGCTGGGCCCAGTTTGCATTGGCTCAGACCAGTCTGTGCCAGTCATATCCAGATCTATCTCTGGGTTCCAACCCTAAGACCTGCCTCAGCTGGTCACCGTGAACTGTGCCGGAGGAAGCAGATGGAGTCTCCACCTTCGTCATTCTCTGGGGACCCTCCCCAGCCTTTCCTTTGGGCACCGGGCCCCAGGCAGGAGGCCGATTTCCAGCCTGGCTGCATGCTTGACAGCCAGGAGTTGTCTCTCCTAGTCCTCCTTATTTAAACATTCTCCTCTTAAGCTTTCATCATTTGCCAGTTAAGTCAACTAATTTTCTACTAAACCCAATTTCACTCATGGATGGAGGAAGAGCTCAGTAATTTTTCCTCATGCCATGTACTATTAATGATGCTTGAAATTATGCAAATAAAATTGATGAGCACAGCTGATTCTGGGAAAGCAGGAAGGGAAAGGCTTAACTTTAAAATGCCCACCCTGGACCTGCGCATGCACGAGGCCGTCTCAGGATGCAGCGGCCGGGCAGACGCTCGGGTTTGACTTCTCCTTCCCTCCATGCACGGCGGGGCGCAGGCGGGGACTGGCTGACATCACCTCACTGCAATCTCATCACAGAGCGCGTGGCTCCCTCGTGCCAACTCCCTCACCCCGGAAGCATCTTGCAGCAGCAAAGGCAGATATGGATCCTGCACATTGTCCCAAATGTCACTCCAGTGAGCAGGTTAATTGAAACACCGAAATCCGAGGAGCGGAGCAGGGCGGGCTCATCCGTCCAGCCTTGTTGCTCCGTCAGTGGCCAGGACATCTGCCATGAACATCTGTGAATAAACTACAACAAATGTACAAGCTGCGTCTTTGTCCTGCCGCCTCCCATGCGGGTCATTTCGCCAGCCAAGGGAGACGTTTCTGTCGCAGTAGCCAAGCTGAGACACTCGGAATTCAGATTACCTTCACATCCGGTTGACCTGTTTTCAAATTAAACTGGTGCTGCTCCCACAGAACGGCTCCCAGGGCTGAGAGGTGAGGCCCCGCGTGCTTCTGCCTCTCCCTGAAGGGCTCGCGGTTACTCGGTGAGAACTCTGCCCAGCGCCCCATCCAGGCTACAATGGTTGCCATCTTACTATGCGTTGACATTGTGTCCCCCACCCCCCACATTGATATATTGAAGTCCTAACCCCCAATTCTTCAGGCTATGACTTTATTTGGAGTTGGGGTCCTTACGGAGGTAATGGAGTTAACATGAGGGCATGAGGGTGGGCCCTAATGCAATAGGTCCTTATAGGGAGGGGACATCTGGACACAGACACGCTCACAGGGAGGCCACCAGGCAAAGGCAGAGATGATTGTAGAGATGTAGCTGCAGGACAAGGGTCACCAAGTTCCTCACCAGGAAACCACCAGGAGCCCAGAGAGAGGCCTGGGGCAGAGATTCCCTCGCAGCCTCAGGACGCCCCAGCCCTGCCAAAACCCTGCTCTTGGACCTGCAGCATGCTCCAGAGCCAGGATTCAGTTCATTCACTCCTGCTGTGTGAGCCCTGCAGCGCGTGCTCCATTGTTACGGCAGCTCTAGGAGGCTCATCCATATCTCAAGCTGCACTGACATCTCCGCTGTGAGGAAAGGCCTGCGTTTATGTATCAGAGAGGCCCCGGCAGGGAATGTGCCTGGGAGCTCACAGCTGTACCTCCACCCTGGCCTTACATCTGTCACTGACCTCGCCAACTGTGGGGACCAATGCAATGCCCCCACTTTACAAAGGAAGAAGGAAGAAAGTACATCCAAGAAAGGGCGTGGCACAAAGTGCATTTCAGGCCAGCAGGTTCCCACCTGATGCTCTGGGCAGGATGCCAGAGGCCCCACCATCTGGGCCACCTCCACGGGGTGCCTCTGTGGCCCGACCCCCCAACTAGGCCACACTCCAGCAACCAAGGGTATCCTGGGTGTTCTCAGGAGTGCAGAGGAGGACTCAGGATGAATCCTCCCATTCTTTCTACATCTCTTCTAGAGCTCTGAGCCTGGGGCCCCAATCCCATCCTCCAGGACTGCACTGGGGACACAGACGAGGCCTTTTGAAGAAGCCATGCATTCTACAATGTCCCAGCCCCACCGCCACCCAGACTGTGTACTGGGCTGAGGGGCTTAGAAAAGCCACAGCCTCAAGCTTTTCCAATTTGCAACCTTTGGTGCCCATTAGAATCATTGGGAGCTTAAACTTGTTACCTGGGCCCCCACCCCAGATGAATGAAGTCAGAGATGCCTAGACTGGGGCCCAAACACTGGTAAGTTTCTAAAGTGCTTCAGGTGGTTTGCTGCAGCCAGGGTTAAGAACCCCCACCCTGAACGTATTCCAACCACAGCTGATGCTGTAAATTTTGTAGGCATAACTGGGGAATTCTCCTGGGGAGGGTGGTTTGGTTTTTATTTTTATTCTTTTAGTTGTTTTTAAATTGCATTTGGTAGCAGATTTAGAAATCACCTTCCTAAGAAGATCCCCTGAGGTAGCTGAGCTGTTTACACCATTCTGCCCTGTCTGAGCAAGACCGTTCATTCACCCCACAGGGGACCAAGGGCCAGGGCATCTAAGCACAGTCCTGGTCCTGCCCATTTAACAAACTGCAAACCAGAGATGGGGCAACCTCTCCCTGGAGCTCCTTCAGATCTGCAAGAGCCTGAGAGGAAATGGAGCCTTGCTTGGTAAAAAACACTGATTCCTGTGGGCTGTGGATGTGCATGTGTGTGCAAGAGACTGTGCATGTGTGTCTGTATAGGTGTATCATGGCTGCACATGCAGGAGCGTGCATTTGCACGTGTGTATGTGGAGTGTGTGCATATTCAGGTGTGTGAGTGGGTGTGCATGTGTGGGTGTGCACGTGTGGGTGCAGAGGCTATGAGTATGTGTCCATGAGTGTGCATGTGAGTGGGTGAGTATACATGTATGTGCACACATCTGGTGGATATGCACGTGTATGCATGGGTGCATGCAGAGGTTGCATGAGTGTATACACACGTGTGCATGCATGTGAATGGGTGTTCACATGTGTGTGTGCATGTGGGTCTCTGTGTGCATGTCTGAGGGCATATGAATAGTAAAGAACAAGGCAGTAAAGTACAATCAATAGTAAAGTAAAGGGCATTTCCTGATCTTGTCACTTTTTACCAGGGCCTCACTTTCAGGGCCTCCCAAGTGCAGCCACCCCCGTTGTCCCTGCTCTGGCCCTGAGATGGGTGTTGGCAACTGTCCTGACCACAGGCTCAGTGCTGGGCCCAGGGGAGAGACCAGAAGAGGATGCAGAGCTCTGGGAAAGTAAGAGCTCAGGGTAAGGCGAGAGAGCAGAAACCCAGCATGGGCTGAGATGCAGAACAATTGAGTTCCATTCCCACCTCTCAAGGAGACTCATCAGATATCTGCCTTTCTTACAGAAAGATGATATGGGTGGCATTGGGCTGTCATGAATGCAGAGGAGACACCTTCTCATTCCTTGAGAATTCTTCCCATTCACCAGAATTCTTCCCACTACGTCCTGGGGTCTCTGGTGACCCAGGCATCAAGGGCCACTAGACCCTTGTTAGCTGCTCTGCTGAGGAAGGTCTGACTCATGGTCAGCCACAGTCACTGGCTGTGCCACTCACAAGTTGCTCAAGACCTTTTTAGCTTCCCCCAACCGAGGTCCCTTCTCTTCTCCCTCCTCCTCAGCCCCGCCCCTTCTGACTTCCCTGTAGGAAGCTTCCAGGCCAGGGAAAAATCACCTCTTTCCGTAATCTGCAAATGTTAACTGCCTCTGCAGCGCTCTGTTCCACAGACAGCCTCGATGCCTCTTCCAGGCCCTCTGTTCAGAGGGAGCCGGGGGTGGACATAGTTTAGTGTGCAGCAGTGGGTGCAGGCAAGCGAGGGGGCCCCACACCTTGGCTCTAAAGTGGCCTGCACAGTGCGAACAGCTGGATCTGACAACAAGGTGTCACCAGGGCGAGAGCCAGAGTGAGGGATGTGCTGTTTCCCTCTCCCAGCACTGGGAGTCCCTCTGTGGGTTCAGCACTAGCACTTGGGGACAGCTCCCAGCCGGGTTCCTTGAAGCTCCTGGACCTGCTATTTCAAGGTGGGGATTTCCTCCCCTAGAGCCCACCCTTGACCTGGACGGTGCTTCTCAACACAGCCACAAGCGCACAGCTGCCTCTTTAGTCTCTGGCATCAACCTGCTTCTGCCCCATAGCCTCACTTACATGTGCTGTTCCTCTCTGGAGACACTTTTTCATCTTTACTGAGCCTATCCATTGAATGCATTCACTTAAAAGGATGACTCCAGCGCTGTGAATTTCAGGCGATGGGGATGAAAACCTTCAAAGCACTGGGTCATTTAGCAGACTCCTAAGCAACACAATCCAGACCCAGCCTCCTTCTCCCACTACTCAAAACAACTGGCCCAGACTCCTCCCTCTGATCAGAGTCACGGACGTTCTTCCTGAGTTACTGGCAAACTCTGAGTTGCAGGGAAGAAGTGTAGAAACTAAGGAGCTGCCCAAGATTGGTGCTTTGCTGGGCCCTAGTGACCTAAGATTGCCATGGCTCTGTCCTCATCAGCATCCTCTGCTCTCCAACACTACAGAGCGTCAGCATTAGTGGAGAGAGGGCTAATTAGACCAGCAAGAGGCTCTGGGGAGGCTCTGGGGAGACACACAAGGAAACCACTTGAAAACCACCTGAGTAGAAGTTAATGGGCTAATGAAGAAAAGTTGATTCACGTGCAAACAATTCTGGGGTCTTTAAGGAAGACCTTGAGGAATAATCTCATCAAATGTGGTGAGGAGCGGGGATAAAGAGAGGTTGGTTTGGTTAATGGGTACAAACATATAGATAGATAGAAGGAATAAGTTCTATGTTAGATAGCAGAGTAGGCCGGGCACGTGGCTCGTGCCTGTAATCCCAGCACTTTGGGAGGCTGAGGCAGGCAGATCACGTGAGCCCAGGAGTTTGAGAGCAGCCTGGGCAACATGGCGAAAACCCATCTCTATTTTAAAATAAATAAGATTTAAAAATATATGTATAGCAGAAGCTGGGCGCAGTAGCTCACGCCTATAATTCCAGCACTTTTGGAGGCCAAAGCAGGTGGATCATCTGAGGTCAGGAGTTGGAGATCAGCCCTGGCCAACATGGCGAAACCCCGTCTCTATTAAAAATACAAAAATTAGCCCGGCATGGTGGCGCACGCCTGTAATCCCAGCAAACTCAAGAGGCTGAGGCAGAAGAATCTCTTGAACCTGGGAGGTGGAAGTTGCAGTGAGCCGAGATTGCGCCACTGCACTCCAGCCTGGGTGACAAGAGAGAAACTCCATTTAAAAAAAAAAAAAAAAAGCAAAGGAATAATATACACAAAGTTCAAGTTAAGGCTTCATCTGGGGAGGAGGCAGAGAGATCAGCGGACACCAGACACAGAGTCGTTGGTGACATAATGATCTTAAGTGGATGGTCACACATGGGAGGTGATTTGACTCTTGTGTTTCACAACATACTTTAAATAGACTTTGTGTGCATCAAATATCATATAATAAATATTAATAAAGAGAGAAAAATCTTCTGTATTCCTATATCCCACAGAAACAGTGGTTAAAAATAAACCCAATCACACACTCTTACCCCCTTGGTATCCCCACACTCTCAGCCTCACCCCATCCTATCCTCAAGCACCCAGGGGAGCCTCTAATCACTGCCCTTCCACCTCCCACAGCATCTGAGGGACCCTGAAAAGCCCAGCACTGGATAAGGGATAGGCACCACCCGCCCACTCCCTTCACCCTCCACCTCTTACTGGTCTCCAGACCCTAAAGTAGACCCAAGAAAGAGCCCAGTTCCAGAAGAGAAACCAAGCCTTCCAGAATGGCAGGCAGAGGGGCTCAATTGGCGTGCAGACGTGGCTCAACTCCACAAGCCAATACGTGTCAGTCCCCAAGCAGAAACACCAGAGAAGGAGCCAGGCCCTGGCCAGACAGAGCTATGCAAACACACTTCCCGGCTACATCCCCCGAGACCAGGCAGAAGGAGGGGAATTGCGGGCGGTGTCTCGCAGAACACCAGGACGCCTCCCAGGGTCTCAGGGCCTCAGGGCCGTGGGACCTGCAGGCGGAGCAGGGGCTCCCACGGCCCCCGGGAGGGAGGGGAGGGGTTCCCCTTCATCCCCTCCCTGCCCCACTCGACGCCAGTGGCTTTCCCCAGCACTCACCTCTGCAACTCCTTCAGGGAGACTGTGACCCGCAGGCCATGGCCCAGGACATAGAGCGCAGCCAGAATGTCTGCCCACTGCACCATCTCCCCCAGGGGCCCGCCCTTCAGGACCCGAGGGCTGAACACGTCCCCGGACTCCTCCGTCAGGAAGCCGATGTGGACCAGGATCTGGGTTGGTGCAACACAGAGGGTGAGCAGGGAGGAGCAGCAGCTCTCAGCCCCGCTCCCCAGGGGCACCTGCCAGGAGACCAGCTGGCAGCAGACTCTCTCCAGGCCGGGCCCCAGCAGGTGCTTTCTGGCACCAGAGTGACCAGATCGGGCACTGGGGACACGGGTGAACAAGATAGTCGCGTGCTTGCCCTCATGGAGCTTATGTTCCAGATGGAAGAGGTAGACAACAGTGAACACAGACAAGAGATAATTTCATGAAATGATAAGGGCTCTGAAAGAAATAAAAGGGCAATGTGACAGTCATGTAAATATCTACTGGGTGGAGGGAGGAAGAGAGGGAGGGAAGGAAGAAGGGAGGGATGAGCTAACAAAGCTCCCCAGAATATTCCCAAATTTCCAGGCCAATACCATGACTTTTCTGCCTGACATGAACCAGATGTACACAGAATGCAGGACCCCTTGGGGGCTTGTCATTCGGTCCCAACCTTGAAAAGGGCCAGGGGCCACCACCACAGACTTCTATCCTGACTCTGCCATTTCCACCCCTCGCTCCCTCTGATCAAATTCAGAAGCCCACTACAGCTTGTTTGAAGACCTATTCCATGCCCACTTGGAAGTGGGGGCCCTGAGCTTTCTCAACTCCTGCACATGAGGGGGCAGGGGCCACTCACCTGCTTCTGGTCCCTCCGGGTGGCCCCCAGCTTCTGCGCCAGGCGCTGGGCAGCCAGCGCCCACTGGGCTGTGAGCCTCTTGGTCCGCTTCTTCATGAAGATCAGGGACTCCTTCCCGCTGCCCATCAGGTCCAGGAGGTGAGACAGGTTGCTTCGGAAAACTGCCTGGAGGGGTCCAGACCTCAGTTCTCTCTGCCCCTCGACCTGTAGCCACCATCATTCCTGCTGGCCTGGGGACAGGGGCTGGCACCCTCCCATGAGGCTAGGGCCTGCTCCAGCTTCTCCCACACTTTGTAAAGGGTTCATCAGCCCCAAAACTAGGGAGTCCTGCCCTCCCCATCAACACACTCTCCCCAGCCCAGCTCTAACCACCGGCACCCAGCCCTTCCAGGGAGGTAGCCAACCACAGCAGTTCCTGGGATCCCAGCCACAGCAGGGAGGCAGTGGGCGGTGATCACAGCCAGAACTCTGATGGCAGGGGACAGATGTGGCCACCACAGCAACTGTGCGCCTCAAGCCCATTAATTCAACGGTAAACCTCAGATGCATCGTCTGTCAAATATGATTGCACGAGGATGGCTGGGAACTTTAAGTGCAAATAAAGCGTCTGGACACAGAAAGCCCTCAATAAGTGACAGCTGCTATTACTACTATTCTAGTCCATTAAGGGGGCACCTCCAGGCCCCCACCTGCTCTGCAAAGAGGCCCAGCTTGGTGGCATCTCAAAGAAGGCAGACAGACCCTGGCAGGCTGGCCTCCTGTCTGCCCGGCAGGGTGGGCTGGGACTCGCCCGCACACCTGGCACAGCCGCTCAGTCTCATTCCCCCAGGGCAGAGGTTTCTGCCCACTGTCCCTGAGGATGTCCAGCCATGCCGGCCCCTCACCAGCCCACCCACCTCCCAGGCCCACCTGGACTTTGGGGAGGGGCTTGGGTGCCCTCTGGGCAGCCGTCTGGTTCCTCCAGGGCAGCGGGGGGCAGAACCACTCGACCTCACTGAGGTAGATGAGGAAGGAGCATTCGGTGCCATCCACCCCGAAGAAGGCGTAGCAGGGGTCGGAGGTCCAGCGGGCACGCATCCACTGCAGAGAGGGCCAGGCTGGGCAGGGGGCTGCGCCAGCCCCACCAACCCTCGGGGGCTCCCCTGCACATGCACCCCAGGGGCCCTGAGGTCAAGGATGGGGCCCATGCGGCCCACCCTACTGATACAACAGGGGACAGGGCAGAGAAGAGACTGAACAAGGACCTGCCCGAAGGACCCCAGAGATGGCAGGGGCAGGTTCACCAGCCCTCATGTCTGGAAAGAGGAGGGACTGGGAGAGAATGCTGGCTCAAAGGTCTGGGGCAAAGAGCCAGAAGTCCTGGCTGTCTCACTCTCCCTTTGGTCCCTGTCTCCCCACTACCAGAGCACTATTGGGCTAGAGGCCAAGGTCAGGCAGCAGCCTCCAAGGTGGCCAGGGCTGGAGCCCAGGCAGGATCCACCTGCAGTGATCCCAGATGGTCACCGAGGAAGGGGTCTGCGGCTCCACTGCCCACCCCTTAGGGCATTCAGAACCAGCGGGGCGCTGGCTTCATGGCTGTGGACAGCTCCTACAGGGGAGACTTCACGCAGCCAGCGGTGGCCCCAGAGATGGGGCAGGAAGACTCTGTGTCCAGCTCTTGGCTGGGCCAGGAAGAGCGGGGACAGGGTGTCCAGGGCCACTCCTCTGAGTCTCTGGGGGACTCTGGCTGCTGGCGGTGACACTCGGAGATTTAATCATTTGCTGTGAGAAAGCACCGACACCTGAGGGCGACTCCTCCTGGGGGATTTGGGTTGATGGGTGGGGTGGATGCACTGAGCAGAGAAGCCGTTTCCTTGAGGTTGGCCTCTGCCAGCTTGTGCCTAGGTTAGGGGCGGGGCTGGACAGAGAGGCCCTAGCTAGTGGACATCCCCGCCCCCAGCCCCAGGCCTCACCTCCACCTTCCCTGAGCAGTCAGGGAACTTGGGGTCACTGGGCGCCTCACACTGGTCCCGCCGGCCTTCTGACACTGTAGGGAGAGGTCACCTTGCTGAAGGCCTGGGTCCAAGGAGGAGCCCAGGGAGGGAGGCCTGGGTGCAGGAGGCAGCTTCCCACACAAACTGCTGGCAGACTTTCCCACCTTAAAGCTCACCAGCAGCACAACCCACGCACAAGGTCATCCTGGGCCTGGGCTGCCTGCAGCCTCCTCAGGAGGTTCAGGAGCAGTGAGGAGCTGGTGCGAACAGCTACCCAGCAGCCGCCTGGATGGGCAGACCTCATGCACCCACCGAAAGCATACCCAGTGTTTTCTGAGGAGGCAGAAATGAGGTTTGCAGCCCCCAGCTCGCTGCTCCTCACATCACAGGGACTGGAGGGGGCCGCCCGGGGACCCTTCCCCAGGTGGCCTCACTTCTGGAACTGTGGACCCCAGAGGCTGGGATTCCAGGGATCCTCTCTGTCCTCGTCGGGGGGAGTGAACCCCCAGTCCTCCTCCTGAAAGCCTAAACTGGGGCCCCGAAGACCCAGGAGAGCTGCTGTGAAGAGAAATCAGCCACACCTCAGGTGTCCCACCCTTCCAGGGCCCGCCCAGCACCCAGTTCATTGGCTCCCTGGGGTAGAGGGCACCCCCGCCCCCTGGCACCCACCCTTGCTGTGCAGGAGCAGGCTGTGGCGCAGGATCTGGTCCACCTTCACAGCGATGTCGGAGACGTTCTGGGCAATAGCCTGGATCCGCTCCATGAGGCCGGCCCCAGGGGGCATCCTAAGTGGGAGAAGTCGGAGGTGAGCCACAGAACCGGCCAAGATGACCTTCCCAGGAGGGCCCTGCCAGTAGGCCCACGGGCAAAGCTGGCAGGCTCTGCAACGCCCCAGGCTCCCAAACCCTAACCCCAAGCAGACCAAATGGTGGGGAGTGGATCGGGTGAGAAGATGGAGCTGGCAGCCTACCCCAGTCAGTACACACGTTACAGACATCTAGGAAAGCCCATATCTGCACATGTTGGTCATGACTTCATGTGTGCCCACAACTGCACATGTGCCCACAACTGCATGTGTTATCATATCTGCAGAGAGGCCCTTACTACTGGACATCCCCGCCCCTCGGCCCCAGGCCTCACATCCACCTTCCCTGAGCAGTCAGGGAACATATCTTCATGTGCCCACAACTGTACAGGTGCCACATCTGCACATGTCCCCACATCTGCGCATGTCCCCACATCTGCACACGTCCCCACATCTGCGCATGTCCCCACATATGCACATGTGCCCACATCTGCGCATGTCCCCACATCTGCGCATGTCCCCACATATGCACATGTGCCCACAACAGCACGTGTGCCCACAACTGCACACATACCCACAACTGCACACATACCCATAACTGCACACATACCCACAACTGCACATGTGATCACATTTGCATGTGTGCCCACAACTGCACGTGTGCCCACGAATGCACATGTGACCCTATCTGCACATGTGACCCTATCTGCACGTGGCAGGCATGCCTGTGCATTACTGCATGTGTGCTGAAGGGCAACACATGGGGCTGAAACAAGCAGAGGAATTCCATTCAGGAGCCTGGCTAGGTTCTGTCCAGGGACCACACAAGTGACAGAGGCCTTTTCCCAGGCACAGCCAGGCCTCTCCCAGTCTGTCTCTCTATTTCCTCCCAAGAGGCCGTATTGTGCCAAAATGAATTCCACCCACAGAAGCCTGGGAACTTGCCAGGTATTAAAACTCCGGTAAATTATCACTGGCTTCCTGAGAACAAATCCTTCCCAGGATCTTAAAGGAGGTGACTGCCACCACCACAGCCCTCCACCTCACCATCGATACCAGTGTTGCTTCTATTTTTGGAGAATTTATTTCCTGTGTTGATTACTACTCAGCTCTCAGGGACATTTATTAGCCGTCATATGTGGTACTTATCTCATTGCAAACTTCTATTGAGATGGATTCCCCTCGGCTGGCAGATCTTCTCACACAAAGATAGCCCTGGGGGTCTTTTTCCAGGAAGCTGCTTGCCTTTTTTTAAACATATTAATTCGGTTTCCTTTGATTCTCACCTCACCCCGTGGCTTTGCCGGCCCTGTTTAAGCTCCGTTTATCCCTATACAAGGTACTGGTCTTTATGGTTGCACATAACAGGAATTCAATGAAGGATTTTTCCAACCTGGGCTCCGCTCGGGTCTGCAAACCCCACCTCTCCTCATCTTCTGAGCCTGGTGAGCTGCCCACTAGAGAAGGCATAACAGAAACCCTCAATGGCCACCCGCCCTCTGCAGCCATCCTCCTCTCCCACCTCCACCTTTCCTAAAGAAAGAAAGGGCAGTAGCCCCATACACGTCAGAGGACTAGTCAGGATGACAGGTAGGGGCAAAGCAGACACAGAAGTGGAGGGGACAAAAGGCAGAAGACAGGAATGGGGAATGAGCCCCTTATTACACACATGCATACACAACACACATATGCACACACGCACACACTCACACATGCACACACACATGCACAAGGCACTCACACATGCACACACACACATGCGTGCACACATGCACGCACACATGCGTGCACACACGTGCACACATGCATGCACACACATACACACACATGCACGCACACACGTGCACACATATACACACCCCAGTAGACACATGCACACATGCGCAAAGACACATGCACACACGCACCCACGCACACATGGACACACGCACACACATGCACACACAGACGCACACTCTTGCACACACGCATGTACACACGTACACACAATCCAGTCTGTCCTCTCACTCTTTAGTTCAGTGCCCAAGGCAAATTTTGACAAAAACAAACAAACATAAAACTCTTAAAATAAAAAATGCCACCACTTTTGTGTTAGTTTCCTTAGGCAACTGAAATAATCTCCACAAACCAGGTGGCTTAAAACCACACCCATTTCTCCTCTGGCAGCTCTGGAGGTTGGAAGGCAGACAGCAAGGCGGCAGCACGGCCAGTGCCTTCCGACTCTGCAGGAGTCTCCCCCAGGCCTCCCTCCCAACTTCCGGAGGTAGCAGCAGTCCTCAGTGTTCCTCAGCCTGTGGCTACTTCACCCCGACCTCCACCTCCGCCTTCACACGGCCTTCTCCCCTGTGTGTGTCTGTGTCCACCTTCCTCTCTTTATAAGAACACCAGCCATGGAACCGGGGCCCATCCAAATCCAGTAGCACCTCCTCTTAATTTGACTACATCTGCAAAGACCTTATATCCAAATAAGGTTACAGTCACAGGTCCTGGGGACCAGGGCTTGGACATGGCTTTTTGGAGCACAAAGTTGAATGCACGACAGTCTTCTGTGAGATTGCAAAGAAGAAAGAGAAGAGACTTAAAAGCCACCTGCTTCGTTTGCTCAAAAAGTCTTCAGGCAGAAGGAAGTAGGAGTATTTTTCATCTGTCCAAAACGCATCAAGGTTCATTACCATTACCAGTACCACACAAGGAGACGAGAGAAGCTCAGCCCCCTATGAGCTGTGTGACCCTGGGCAGGTCACTGAGCCTCTCTGTGTTCACCAGTCTCGTCTTTTAAGAAATAAGGGCAGCTACCATCGTGAGGCCTGAATGAAGAGAGAGCTGTGAAGTGCGTGGCCAGCGGCACCTGTGCGACATCGGCACTGTTTGCATTCGTGATCAGCACTGATATTGATGTGGCTGAAGCAGCAGCCACAGGGACTTGGGTTAGACCAGGACACATCAACCTTTTCTCATTATGGCCCATCTAGGAAATTTCTTACACGTTCTTACCGCTACTATGCTTGTTTCAAGAACCAGTGTTCGCCCTTTGGGCAGTGATGTGCTCCCACCGAGAATGCCTGGGTTCACCCCAAGAAGAAACATGCTGATTTGATGTCTGCTGGGCTCTGAAATCAGTCCAGATGAAGATCGTGGAGCTGCTTTCCATGCTGACCTACAGGGGCAGGATGGACGCTCCTTTGACAGGAATGAATATTTTTTTATATACAGAGAGAGAGAGGCAGAGAGAAGGGCTCTCACTCTGCCACCCTGGACAGAAGCTGGAGCGCAGTGGCGAGATCACCTGCAGCCTCAACCTCCCGGGCTCAAGCGATCATCCAAAGTCAGTTTCCCAAATTGTTGGGACCATATGGATGAGCCACCACGTCCAGCTAATTTTTTAAAAAATTTTCTGTAGAAAATATGTTGCCCAGGCCGTTCTCCAACTCCTGGGCTCAAGTGATCCTCCCGCTTCGTTCTCTGAAAGTGCTGGGATTACAGGTGTGAGCCACCATACCCGGCCTGGAATGAATATTTCAAGGACAGAGTGCAGAGGCAGGGAAACCTCCACTGTTGCAGGGTCAGGGTTGGAGACCAGCAAGGGCAGCTAAGGCCGGGCTCTAGGGCTCCCATCATGACAGGAGGCACGTAAGGTGGAGAAAAACTGGGCGCCTGTCCTACCTTCTAACCAGAGACCCCAGGGCACAAACAACCTATGTCAAGACAAGCCGGGGGTCCTGCCAGGTCAACTAGAGACTTTGGAACGGACCTCAACCCATTTCAGCCCCTCCTGGAGGCACCTCTCCTTGGAGCAAGGCTCCTCTCCATCTGTGCTGCAAGAGCCAGATCACTTTGTGAATCTCCTGCCCCGCTGTGGTGTGGTTGTGAGTGGCCAGCCTGAAACCCCGAACGGAGTCCTGAGTCCTCGAGGACAGAGACTCCGTTTTCCTGTGTGGAGCCGGGCACTGCCCAGTGTGGGCCCCGTGCTCAGGGCTCCATCACTGTAGGCTGAAGAGTGTCTCCAAAATTCATGCCCAGCTGGAACTTCAGAATGTGGCCTTATGTGAGGGATAAAAGACTACACATAGTGTGCAGTGTATACTGCTCAGGTGATGGGTGCACCAAAATCTCACAAATCATCACTAAAGAACTTACTCATGTAACCAAATACCACCTGTTCCCCAATAACCTATGGACATAAAAAAATTTTTGTAAAAATGAAGTTACTGCTATGTGCAATGACATAGATGAATCTCAGAGTCACAATGCTGAGCATGATAAGCCAAATAAAAAAGATTATGGGCTGGGCACAGTGGCTCACGCCTGTAATCCCACTCGGAGGCCGAGGCAGGCAGATCACCTGAGGTCAGGAGTTTGAGACCAGCCTGGCCAACATGGTGAAACCCCGTCTCTACTAAAAATACAAAAACAAAAAATTAGCCGGGTGTGATGGTGTGTCCCTGTAATCCCAGCTACTCAAGAGGCTGAGGCAGGAGAATCACTTGAACCCAGGAGGCGGAGGTTGCAGTGAGCCGAGATCGTGTCACTGCACTCCAGCCTGGTGACAGAGCAAGACTTTGTCTAAAAAAAAATAATAAAATAAAAAAGATAACGTACTCTGTGACTCCATTTATATGATGTTCAAGAACAGGCAAAAGTAATGCTGATAGAAGCCAGGGTAGAAATTAGGTTTAGGGGCTAAGAATGACTTCCGTTGAAGGAACACAGGAAATATTGTGTACTAGAAATATTCTATGTAACCTAATCTCAGTATCTGTCTATATGTAAAACTCCATCAAGTTCTACCTTTAATATTAGTGTACTTGGCCGAGCGCGATGGCTCAAGCCTGTAATCCCAGCACTTTGGGAGGCTGAGACGGGCAGATCACGAGGTCAGGAGATCGAGACCATCCTGGCTAACACGGTGAAACCCCGTCTCTACTAAAAAATACAAAAAACTAGCCGGGTGAGGTGGCGGGTGCCTGTGGTCCCAGCTACTCGGGAGGCTGAGACAGGAGAATGGTGTGAACCCGGAGGCGGAGCTTGCAGTGAGCCCAGATGGCGCCACTGCACTCCAGCCTGGGCGACAGAGCGAGACTCCGTCTCAAAAAAAAAAAAAAAAAAAAAAAAAAGCAAGCAAGCAAGCAAGCAAGCAAGAGGTCTTACTGGGGAATAGGGTCTTTGCAGATGTAATTAGTTCAGGTGAGTTCATATCGGATCAGGCTGGCCCTAAGTCCAATGACTGGGGTCTTTCTAAGAAGGCCACGTGCAGACACCCAGGGGAGAAGGCCATGTGACGAAGGAGGCAGAGAGTGGAGTGATGCATCTGCAGGACAAAGAAGGCCAGGCACTGCCAGCGTCCACCAGGAGCAGCCAGGAAGGGGCAGGAAGGGGTCTCCCCTTGAGCTTTGGAAGGAATACAGCCCTGCCGACACCCTAATTTCAGACTTCTGTCTCCAGAACTGGGAAAGAGTAAATTTCTGTTGGTTTAAGGCATCTGGTTTGTGGTCATTTTTTATGGCAACCCTAGGAAACTACGATAATCACCATCTGCAGAATTGAGGGGAAATGGTTTTTAATCCATCACAAAAGAGAGTCCAGGCCCAGGCCCAGAGGCTCACGCCTGTAGTCCCAGTACTTTGGCAGGGCAAGGCAGGAGGATCACTTGAACCCAGGAGTTCGAGACCAGCCTGAGCAACAGAGTGATACACTATCTCTATAAATAATTTTAAAAATTAGCTGGGCATGGTGGTGTGCGCCTGTGGTCCCAGCTACTCAGATTGAGGCAGGAGGATCGTTTAAGCCCATGAGGTCAAGGCTGCAGCGAGCTGTGATCGCACCGCTGCACACCAGCCTGGGTGACAGAACAAGACTTTGTTAAAATAAAAAAAAAAAGAGAGAGAGAGAGCCTAGGTTCTCCTGGATGCTCCTACTGTCAGGAAGTTCTTTTTGCCAACCATGTCCCTATTGCTGAAGGCCAAGCTTTAATTCACCTGCCGCTCTCATAGGAAAGAAAGAAATCAAGGGATGCCCTTGAGTTTCAAGCCCTGGGTCAGTGACTCTCCACATTATCCAGAGATGTATTGGAAAGAGTGAAACCCCGGAAGTCAGAGGTCCTGGGTTCAAATCCTTGCTGCATTTCACATTTGTGTGGCCTTAGGCAAGTTACCTAACCTCTCTGAACTCAGGCTTTAACTCCTGTGAAATCTGAGTAACAGAGTTATTGTGAGGATTAGCTGTGAGGCCAAATGTAAAGTACTCAGCATACAGGAGATGCTCAATACATGCTTGATATGCTTTTGCTCCCCAGGGACAGCAGCCATCCCATTCCTGAGAGGAAGCATCATACGCCCAAATACAAAGCAAAGCACTTTACTTTCTGGGGGATTCAGCAATTTTCCTACAACAAGCGTGTCTGCGTAAAACCTATCGCCAGCACAGGCTTTAAATAGTGCAGATGGCATCTGTCTGATTTAACAAGTTCAACTTGTTCAAAACAGAATTACTTGGCATCACTATTATTATACTGGACTTAGCATTTGCACAGCCCTTTCTATTTTCAAATCATACACGATGAGGCTTCTCTCCCTGAGAGGTTTTTCTAAAAGTGACAACAAAAGTAGATGTCATAAAGCCTCAAACCACAACAGATCTATGGCCTGGGAAATGCCTGGTTGGAAAAGAAAAAGAGGGGCTGGACTGGGAGGACGGTGGCCAATGGCCTTCAGCCAATGTGGTCTGGGGAACCCAGGGACTTGGTGTTGTCACCGTGTAGGGAACCCAGGGCCTTGGTGTTGTCACCGTGTGGGGAACCCAGGGCCTTGGTGTTGTCACCGTGTGGGGAACCCAGGGCCTTGGTGTTGTCACCGTGTGGGGAACCCAGGGCCTTGGTGTTGTCACCGTGTGGGGAACCCAGGGCCTTGGTGTTGTCACCGTGTGGGGAACCCAGGGCCTTGGTGTTGTCACCATGGGGTAGGCAGCACAAGCACTGACTTCTACACCAGGGCCAGGAGGTACAGGCCAGGGCCCACGTTGATTTTAGGGACCCTCGAAATGTTTGAATTTTTTTAAAAATCGGGGGGGCAAAAAAAACCTTGTAGATCAAAAAAAACATTTTAATATGTGATTTTCATATATTATAAAATACAATTTTTGCACTGGGTTAAACGATGTTCCCCCCTCCTTCAAATTCATATGTTGCAGCCCTATCCCCCAATAGGTAAGAATGTGACTTTACTTGAAAACAGGGTCACTGCAGATGTAATGAGTGATTATATGAGGTCATATTGGAGTGACCAATATGACTGGTGTTTTTATCAAAAGGGGAAATTTGGTCTGAAACTCACATACAGAGAGAACACCATGTGAAGACTCGAATTGTGCTCCCATCAGTCAAGGAACAACCAGAAGCCAGGAGCAGGGCCTGGAACAGATCCTTCCCTAGCACTGCCTGCTGACGCCTTGATCTCAGACTTCCGGCCTCCAGAGCAGTGAGACAATCAATTTTTATTGTTTAATCCAGTGGTCTCCAACATTTTTAGTACCCAGGACCAGTTTCTTAGAAGACAATTTTTCCATAGACCCAGGGAGAGGGGCAGTGGGGGTGGTTTCAGGATGATTCAAGTGCATTACATTGATTGTGCATTTTATTTCTATTATTATGAAATAATTATACAACTCACCACCATGTAGAATCAGTGGGAACCCTGAGCTCATTTTCCTGCAACTAGATGGTCCCATTTGGGGGTGATGGGAGACTATGACAGATAATCAGGCATTAGATTTTCATCAGAAGCAGGCAACCTAGATCCCTCACATGGATGGTTCACAATAGGGTTTTCAAGCCTATGAGAATCTAATCTCACCGCTGATCTGACAGGAGGCGGAGCTCAAGCGGTAATGGGAGTGATGAGGAGCGGCTGTAAATATGGATGAAGCCTCACTTGCTTGCCTGCTGCCCACTTCCTGCTGTGCAGCCAGGTTCCTAACAGGCCATGGAACAGTACCAGTCTATGCCAGGGTGTTAGGGACAGGTGGTTTAATACAATCAGTTTGTGCTTCTTTGTTACAGCAGCCCTAGGAAACCAATGCCATTTAAAATCTTTTTTTTTTTTTTTTTTTGAGACAGAGTCTCACTCTGTCGCCCAGGCTGGAGTGCACTATCACAATATCAGCTGACTGCAATCTCCACCTCCCCGGTTCAAGGAATTCCCTGTCTCAGCCTCCTGAGTAGCTGGGATTATAGGTGCCCACCACTGTGCCCAACTAATTTTTGTATTTTTAGTAGAGATGGGGTTTCACCTTCTTGGCCAGGCTGGTCTTGAACTCCTGACCTCATGATCCACCTGCCTCGGCCTCCCAAAGTGCTGGGATTACAGGCATGAGCCACCGTGCCCAGCCTAAAATCTTTTCTATGGACATCATAAGGCCGCCCAGGGAGGCAAGACTTCTTTTAGACTTTTAGGAGGACACGAGAAAACCGTTCCACTAACGATAATGACAGTTACATAGCCAACAGGTATTGAGCACTCACTTGTCCAGCTCTTTCTATACTCTGATCTTGTCTAATGCCCATGACAACATCCTGGTCCCTCTTAATGCCCCCATCGGACAGATCAGGAAGGAAACCAAGGCACAGCAAGGCTGAGTGACTTGCTTAGGGTCGCACAGTTATTAAATGAGAAAATCAGTCCAACCAGGCAGCCTAGCCCCAAAGCTCACCCCGCCCAGCACAGAAGGCTGCTGAACAGGCAACATGGCTGGAGAGGGACAGCTGGAGACAACATTCCTGGTGGAGAACAGGGAGCCAGGTGGCCCTAATGAATGCCTGGACACAACTGCAGCGCCTACAAGCTTACAAGGGGCCTCCAGGCCTTGGTCTTCAGCAAAGGAAGCAGCCTAGAGCCACAAATGGAACACTGTCTTCAATCAATCGGAAAAGGCTGCCCTGAGACACGCTGGGTTGCCAGAAGAAAATCCATTTTCCACCTCTTACACCCCAGGAAGGTGGTGCCAACAGGGGGGCTCTGAGACAGGCAGGAATGCACCATTTCACCTGGAAGGGGTCCATGCACAGGGTGGGGGCAGGACATCAGGATCAAGGCCAAAACTGAGCAAAAGGCCCTGCAGGAGGCGAGGCTCAGGCTGCTCTGGCAGAAGGAGTTTCCCAGGCAACAACCACCCTAACCCTGTAGAATCCATGACCAGGGTACGAACCTTGAATTCTATCTACCCCGGCAGGGGGGACAGGGGACAATCCACTGGGCCTTACTCCCACCACCAAGTGCACCCAGTCTTTCTCCAGCTGGTGCAGATGCCCCTGAGCCCTTTGGTCCTGCTTATAGTACATTTTCCTTTCTTTTCTTTTATGCCTTCGTTACACGCATTTTAAGAGAGGAAGGCTGTTAACCCAGGTGAGCTTGAACCAGCGGCTTCCGGCAGAGCAGCATGAACGTGAACAGTGAAGACCTGGCCTGTGAGAGTCAGGGAGAGGGGAGGCTGGAGAGCTCAGGAGCGGTGTCCCCAGAGGAGGTCCCATCATCCACGTGCATACACACATATTTACCACGTGCCTGCTCGGTGCTGGGCTCTAGGCACAGAGGAACCAAACAGATGAACCAAAGGAAGGAAGGAAGCAAGGAAGGAAGGAAGGAAGCAAGGAAGGAAGGAAGGAAGCAAGGAAGGAAGGAAGGAAGCAAGGAAGGAAGGAAGGAAGGAAGGAAGGAAGGAAGGAAGGAAGGAAGGAAGGAAGGAAGGAAGGAAGGAAGGAATCCTAACCCACAGCACGGCCAATAAGAGGGGAGGGAAGGTCTCTGGTCCCACCCTGCCTTCAGCAGAAAAGCTGGAGACATTCATCACGATCAGGAAGCCCTCAGGGCCAACAGGACATACTTGCAGCCTGAAGGATCCCACCTCCCTCCCAGCCCGGCAGGGACTGCACTGGGAACCTGGGACTTTTTGACATCCCATCCCCAGTAAACGTGGCTGTCACGTGGTTGGTCCAGCTCTCAGCACCGCGGGGCTGTGCCAACTGCACAGGCCTGGCTCAGACCTAGACGGGATCCTCCTCACCAAGCTGCTGGTGACATTCAAAGTTCAGAAGTGCCCAATAGAGGGTGGCTGTTATTATTATTTACTATTGTCATTAGTTATCATCATTAATTATTAATTATTAATAATTATTACTTCAGCTAGCTCTGCAGCAAAGTCCGTTGGAATCCAGAACATGCCCCTGGGGGTCGAGGGCTGCCCTTGGGTGGCACTGGCTGAAAGAGGCCCCTGACCTGCCAACCACACGCCTCTATCCCAGTGAAGGTACCCATGGTGGCCCGAGACAGCTTCTGAGACCAGAGGGGTTTGCAGACAGCTCTGGGCGGGGATGGGGAGAGGGAACGGTGACTTCCCAGGCTATCAGGTGTGTTCCCTGAGAGCTCTCCCCTCCCTGCCTGCTGGAGCCGCCCCTTGGTGGGCCCAAACCCATCACAGTGACCTCCCGTGGGCTCAGTCACCTCCCATGGGCACTGTGACCTCAAGAGCCTGCCTGGGTCCCAAGGTCCCAGGACGTCTGACAGATACAGCGGCTTTCCCAAGGTCAGACGGCAAACTCCCAGGACTGATACTGCCCTGCACCAGCCTTGCATCTCCTCACTGCATCTGCAAAACAGCTCAATGCACCTGGCATGGGAGACCTGGGCCTCAGTATATTCTCTGCACACCCACTAAGCCGCAGGCATTCCACCAAAACCATCGTTTCTTACTCGGAAAGTGAAAGAATGCCAAGCGAGGCCTCTGGTCACTGTCCACCCTTCTTCCCAAGGCCGACCCCGTGCAGCCAGCCTCCAGGCACTGCCCCAGGGGACCAAAGAGGCAGCCAACACTGCAGGCCACATGCCAGACCCAGATGCTCTGTTCCCTCCACCACCTGAGGCCTAGGGCAACAGGCTGGGGCCAGCGGGGAACTCTGGCTCCGCAGGTGGCCAGTGGCAGGTCACTATTTCCTCGCAGGCCCCAATCCTCAACTCCCTTCAGGCTGGTCCCCCAAAGAGGCCCCTGAGACTCAGCCCCTTCCTCCCGGCCCCACAAGGTTACCACTGATTCTGGTCCAGTCTGCTTACCCTGAGAACGAGCTCTCCAGGCCACCTCCGGAAGGAGGTTTAATTCTGACTTCCTCTCCTAATTTATGAGAGTTGCATTCAATTAACGGGGGTATTGATCTCCCCGCTGCTGACTAGGGTGCTTGCTGGGGCTGTTATTTTACTATGAAACTGATCACTTTCCTTTTTAAAACACAGAGACTCACGTACACAGGTGCCTACAGACACGCATACCGGGAGACCTGAGTGCACACGGCTGGAAACATGAGCGCCGGAGCCAGGGAGACGGATCCTCTCTGTCGCCGTGTCTCTGTGTCCGCCTCTGTCTCTTTCACACACACCACACGGGACATGGAGCCCCCACCCCAGCATCCAGCCTGGCTTGCATTTGCACTGCTTTCTTCTGCTTCAGCTCTTCCTTGGCCCCATCCAGAGCCCCCCCCGAGGCTGGGGAGGCCCCTCCCCAAGTGAGAGCAGAGAGGACTCCGCTGTCCTAAACAAAAAATGAATACATAAATACACCCATGCACACATGCACTCCCCCTGTTAAAAGGACAGAGCTGGGGTTGGGCTGCGTGCGGTGTCATTACCACCTGCCTGGGGAAGCAAAGCCTGAGATCACTGTGTTCCAGGGACAGTGGCAGAACCAGCAGGAGGAGCCACAGGGACATGGGGCCAGGCACAGTGCGGCCACTGGAAGGACCTGGGCTCTTACCTGAGTGAGCTGGGGGCCATGAGGGAGCTGGGAGTAGAGGAGGGACCTGGTCTTATTGATGACTTAGAAAGACCCCACTGGGCCAGACATGGTGGCTCACACCTGTAATCCCAGCACTTTGGGGGGCCAAGGCAGGCAGATCACATGAGATCAGGAGTTTGAGACCAGCCTGGGCAATATGGCGAAATCCCATCTCTACTACAAATACAAAAAAATTAGCCAAGCGTGGTGGTGCACACCTGTAATCCCAGCTACTTGGGAGGCTGAGGCAGAAGAATTGCTTGAACCCTGGAGGCAGAGGGTACAGTGAGTCTAGATCGTGCCACTGCACCCCAGCCTGGGCAACAGAGCAAGATTCTGTTAAAAAAAAGAAAAAAAGAAAAGAAAAAAGAAAGAAAGGAACTAAGGGAGGGAGAGAGGGAAAGAAGGATCCCGGTGGCTGCTGAGTTGGGAATAGCTGGTTGGGGTCAGTTGGTGGGGTGAGAAGAGGTAGGCTTCTACGGTGTATTCTGAAGGTGGGAGAATTTGCTGAGGGACAGGGTGAGTGTATGGGAGAGAAGAGTCAGGAGTGACTGTAAGGTCAGCATCCAAGCCATGGCAATAATGGTGCTGATACAGCCTGAGATGGGGGCTGGGGGAGAAGGGGGTCTTGGGTGTAACCAGGAGACCCCAAGTCTGAGCATTCCCAGGACACCCAGGTGGGTCGGCAGGTGCCTATTCTGAGAGCAGCGGCATCAGCCCCAGCTTAAGATACAAACTGAGGAGTCTAGAGGACAAAGGTGGGTTTTTTTGTTTGTTTGTTTGTTTTGTTTTGCGAGACAGACTCTCACTCTGTCACCCAGGCTGGAGTGCAATGGTGCGATCTTGGCTCACTGCAGCCTCTGCCTCTCGGCTTCAAGCGATTCTCCTGCCTCAGCCTCCTGAGTAGCTGGGATTACAGGCATCTGCCACCACGCCTGGCTAATTTTGTATTTTTAGTAGAGACAGGGTTTCTCCATGTTGTTCAGGCTGGTCTTGAACTTCCGACCTCAGGTGATCCGCCCACCTCGGCCTCCCAAAGTGCTGGGATTACAGGCATGAGCCACCACACCTGGCCTGAAGGTGGTTTTTAGAGCCATCAAAGTTCAGGGTTCAAGCCCACCACTGCCCCTCACTCACCAGGTCCTCCAGCCACAGTGCTCCCAGGTAGCCCCTCCTCCCTGGTCTGCCTCCCTCGGGCTCAGCCACGTCTGGGTCTGCAGGGTCATCTGCTCCTTCCCTCTGTCCAGAGCACTGGCTGTCTCCCCAGTCAAAATGTCCCTCCTTCAAGACTATCCCAAACTCCCCCTGTGCTATGGGGACTTGGTGATTCTAAGCCTCCCACAGCGTGGCTGGGTCACCCCCTTCTCTAGACCCTAACAGTACAAGGAAAGGAAAGGAGACAAGCTATTCTTCTGAGTGCCGAGCACAGGGCCCAGGCCTCCCATCAGCATCATCTCTAACACACTTGAAGAACCTGAGGCTCGCAGAGCCCAAGGCCACCCAGGTCTGCGCCACTCCCAGCGGCCACTGGCCAGGCTGGGCACCGGGCATGCAGTGGAATTCCATCTCTTTTGTGCCCTCCACTTGCTCTCAAATCTCCAGCCCAGACTCTGCACACACTAGTCATTCAACAAATACAGACTGATCTCCTCAATCCAGACAGCCTCAAATTTCGGTGGTTTTATGGCCTTATGGAAAATTCAAAGATCATTACTATTTGGCTTTAGGACACATAATACGATGCCATTTGCAGCAAATCTGCCTCCCTAATTATGTTTTCCTAGGCTAAAATCACAAATTTACTTTCCCTGAGGACACACCAGCCACGAGTGGAAGGCGGCAGCCCAGAAGCTTCCAAAAGGGCTGAGGAAGAACAGTGGAGGTGTTTTTTTAAGCCACAGGAAATTTCTAAGTGGGGAATCCAAGTGCAGGCACCTGAGAGTTTTCTGGAAGCGCAGCAGCAGGCACTCCTGCAGGATTCTTGCCGGTCTAGCTGCAGGTTGGTTAACCTGGAGTCAGGTTTGCGGGGGGAGGGAGCAAGAGTGTTGTGCACAGGGGCGTGTGAGCAGGTGGCTTTCACAGGCCCTCGACACACCCACCATTTCTCTCCCTGAAACCAGCAACCGCAGTGTCCCTGAAATTGATGGCTCTGCCTGTGGGTGTGATGGGGTCTGCCCACATGGACGGTTGCAATTTCCCAGGAGGGAGCTGGGAGGTGGCACGTGTTCCCCCTTCCCCAACAAGTTCCCGCCTTCCCCAGGAGGAGACAAAGGGCAGGGCAGGGGAGGGAGGCACAGGCCAGGACCGGAAAAAATCAGAGAACCACCGGATGTGTCAGCAGTACCACCTCCAGCCAAAGAAGGCAGATCTGGAGTCAGGTCCACTGGACCCTCAGCTCTGCTGCCCGCAGCGATATCCTCAACAGAGATCAACAAGGGCTGCTCCTGACCTGGCGAACAGGCCTGCGGACAAAGGCTGCGTCAGAGGCACAGCTGGGGGCAGACAGGAAAGCAGAAAGAATGAAAGAGGGGCAAAGGACTGGATCCGAGGGAGAAAGATGGAGCTGGATCCGAGGGCACACAGACAGTGTCAGAGAAGAGGGATCTGTGCACACAGAGAGGAATAGAATATGGCCTCATGCCTCAGGGGAATTTCCAAGGAAGCTGAGATCCCCTTGCCAGCACTCCTCATCTCTACCACAGCCTCGCTGCTTCCCCTCCTGCCACCCTGTTAATCCAGTTTTCACTCAGCAGTCAGAATGATCTTTTTAAAAAATACATCCAGTAGGCCAGACGCAGTGGCTCACACCTATAATCCCAGAACTTTGGGAGGCCGAGAGGGTGGATCACCTGAGTTCAGGAGTTCAAGACCAACCTAGGCAATAGGGCAAAACCCCATCTCTACTAAAAATACAACAATTAGGCCGGGCGCAGTGGCTCACACTTGTAATCTCAGCACTTCCGGAAGCCGAGGCAGGTGGATCACGAGGTCAGGAGATCAAGACCATCTTGGCCAACATGGTGATACCCGTCTCTACTAAAGATACAAAAATCAGCTGGGCATGGTGTCACGTGCCTGTAATTCCAGCTACTCAGGAGGCTGAGGCAGGAGAATCGCTTGAACCCGGGAGGCAGAGTTTGCAGTGAGCCAAGATCGTGCCACTGCACTCCAGCCTGGGTAACAGAGTGAGACTCCATCTCAAAAAACAAAAAACAAAAATTAGCTGGGTGTGGTGGCACACACACCTGTAATCCCAGCTATTTGGGAGACTGAGGCAGAAGAATTGCTTGAACTCAGGAGGCGGAGGTTGCAGTGACTCGAGACCGTGCCACTGCTGGTCTCCAGCCTGGGCAACAGAGCAAGACTCCATCTCAAAAAATAAATAAATAAATAAATAAAACCTCTTAGAAAGGGACAAAAACCAAACCACACATAACCACATATTTAATGAATCATCAAGAGCACAGTGCTTAGAAATGTGGGCTGTGGAGCCAGTCGGCCTGAACCCAAAGCCAGGTCCAGCCTCTTACAGCTGTGCAACTTTGGGTGAGTTACTGAACTTCTCTGTGCCTCAGTTTCTTCCTCTGGGAGAAAAAGTTTCCTCCTCTGTGAGAGTAAAGATTTAATTAAATCTTTAAAGATTAAACTATAAGATGGTTTGTGAGATAGGTAAGATCACGGCACATATGCAGTAAGAACCATGCCAGGTGCTTAGTGCACTTTGAGTAAATGTCAGCTAATATGAGGGTAATGATGCTCACACCAGGTTGGCCTACCAGGCATCCAGGACATTCACTCAATCGGCAAGGCCAGTTAGAGGTTAGCCCTACGGCCAGCAGCCCAGCACCAGCAGGCTACATGGCACAGGATCCCACACCAGTCCACACAGGCGCACTGTGTTTCAGGCCTGACTCAGGCAGGCGTCCCTCCAACCCTCCTGTGGGCACAGTGACCTCCTGTGGGTCAGCATTTCCTTCCGTTTCACCCAACTCCGTACTTTAGAAATGCCTAGAGCTTTGGCTTTTCCATCACACACGCTGGCTGAGAAACAGCTTTTCTGCAAATTGTCTAAAAGTGTGTTTCAAGTTTAATTTTTAGCAGCTAGAATACATTTAGCAAATCCATTTCATAAAGAACCCCAATATATAAAAGAGGGAAAGTGGAGCTTGTCTCCCTGGAATAGGGTGAGGTCAAAGTCCCTCCTTCCACATCCACTTCTAGGGGCCAGTTGGGACGGCCTGACCTCCCACACTCCTGTTCTCTGAGGTCCAGGAGATGCCTTATATACCTAGGACACATGATTTGGATGTCACACCGCATGTGCCCCTGGAGATGCTGCTGGGGCACGTAGGATAGCAGCACAGACTCTGGGGCTCTCAGACATCCTGGCCGAAGTAGGAGAATATTTAGAATAAATAAACCAGAAAGTTCTACTTGGCAAAAATGGCCAGGGGTACATTAGTAACATACCCTCAACACAGAGTTCAAAATCATCACGAAAAAAAATTTTTAAAAAAAGGCTGGGTGGCTCATGCGTGTAATCCCAGCACTTTGGGAGGCTGAGACGGGTGGATCACCAGAGGTCAGGAATTTGGAGACCAGCCTGGCCAACATGGTGAAACCCCATCTCTACTAAAAAGAATAGAAAAACTAACTGGTGTGGTGGTGTACTCCTGTAATCCCAGCTACTCAGGAGGCTGAGTCATGAGAATCACTTGAACCTGGGAGGCAGAGTTTTCAGTGAGCCAAGATCATGTCACTTAACTCCAGCCCAGAGTAAGACTGTCTCAAAAAAAAATTTTTTTTTAATATTTAAAAGGCAGTAGATGTACTCCCAACTTTAGGAGGCCAAAGTGGGTGGATCACGAGGTTAGGAGTTCGAGACGAGCCTGGCCAACATAGTAAAACACTGTCTCTACTAAAAACACAAAAATTAGTCAGGTGTGGTGGCATGCACCTGTAGTCCCAGCTACTTGGGAGGCTGAGGCGGGAGAACTGCTTGAACCTGGGAGACGGAGGTTGGAGTGAGCTGAGACTATGCCATTGCACTCTCCAGCCTGGGTGACAGAGTGAGACTCCATCTCAAAAAAAAAAAAAAAAAAAGGCAATGGAATATGTACTGTGAGATGCCACTTACATGGAATTTGTTAAAATCACACACTATGCATTTATAATGTGTGTGTGTATTAAACATATGTGCAAATGTGCTTGGAATGGACTGGAAAAACTTACAGCAAATTCAGGGAGGCACTTGTCTCTAGGGAGAAGTTGTTAAAAGGCCCTTCAGTTTTCATCTGTGATGTTTTATTTAAAGAGGAAAACAGGCCACAAATGCAATAAAATGTTAACAGTTGTTAAATTTGGGTGGTAGAAATGCGTTCTGGGCTGTATTACCATATAGTCAAAATCTTCTCCAGATTCACAAAAGGAGATGATGGACAGCATGCCGGGCAGAGTGGCAGGTGCCACCGCTCCCCTGCTCCGCATGCCTCCTCCCCGCGTCCCCTCACCTGTCTGCGGGAAAATGCAGGTCGCCGCCAGCCCGGTGCAGCTCACTGACGTTCTCCAGCCTGGCCAGTGCGTCCATGCGCTTCACCATCAGCTCCAGCAGGTCGCTCATCTTGCGCAGGACGCCACGGGACTCAGGGCCCCCCATCACTGTGGGCAGAGTGTGGGTATGGTTAGGGGAGGCCCGAGCAGCCTGGAGGCCACCTGAGGCCACCTGGTGTCCAGGCTGGGGCAGCTCAGACAAAGCTGGCCCCAAAGCCCCCCAGCACCAACACCAGACCCCAGCCTCAGCCCTATCTTCCCAGTCATTCCTGACCCCTTTGCTGCATTGTTTTGCGGTACAGAGAACAGCATCGTGGTGGAGTGAGCCCTGGGCAGCCCTGTCTCCACCAGCCATGTGACATTGGGATCATTTCCTAAGCCCACTGGGCCTCAGTTTTGTCAACTGTAAAATGGAGCTTTAGATGTAATCTTTGAGGTGTCCTGGGGCCCAACAACCCTCATATCTGTGAGATGGCAGAAAAGGCCCAGCACTGGGACAGAAGCCCCAGAGCCCCCAAACAGCAAGCTCCAGGCAGGACTTTTAGATCAGGGTTCCTAGAAGTGTGGCCAATCACCCAGCAGCATCTGGATCTTCTAGGCAGGCTGTTAAAATTCAGATTTCTGGGCCTTGGTCTAGATTTGCCAATTCAACTGTCTAGGGTCCGGGCCCCAGGAATCTGCACTTTCCTTGCTCCCCATAGATCTGGACATGCAGGGAAGTTGGGAGCCTGTGTTCAGGGGCCCAGGGCCCTGTTGCTTCCCCAGCCCTCCTTCTCCTGCCCAGCCCCTGGGCCCTAACCCCATCTCTTCCCCATCCCTCTTCCCTGGACCCTCCTGTAGGAAACCATAATGCATGAGTTCTGAATCTCAAACTGGTCTTTGGGTTCCCAAAGATCAACTGACGAGAGCAGGTTCCCTGGGGCTGAAGCGCCTGCTCTTCCCTCTGCTCCCAGCCTGGGCAGGGGAGACCTTGTGAAGAAGAAAATTAAATGAAAATGAGGCACTTCGACCAAGATCCCATCAGCCAGCCTGCAATCCTCCACGGCTTCCTTTCTAATCATTCCCGATCATTAGCACTGCACGTGCCAGTGTGCAGGAGCAAGCTCTCGCCTTCCTTTTTAATTAAATCTGAAGGCTTCACATTGGCCCTCCACACAGTCCATAGGGTGCTGGGCTCCAGGCACTAAAATCCCCAACTCAGCTCCTCCCAAACCCCTATGGGTTGGGTTTGAAATCACTCCCCAAAAATGAGCCAGGTCACCTGGGGACACGAACCTTTGACGCTCAGGCTGCCAGTCCAGGGGCCCAGTGGAGGATGTCATGGGTTGGGCTCCCCAGAAGCAGAGCCTGGGACAAGGGTTTGAGGGTGAGTAGTTTAAACGGGAGCTAATGGAAACCTCGGCAGGAGAGTGAGGAAGAGAGACGGGGAAGCTGGGGAAGCTGGGAAAGCTGCATTGCCGAGAATGTTACCACCAGGGCGCCCAAGCTCAGCCCTGCCAGGGAGCCCAAGACCAAGTAGAACACACTGCAGTCACCCCACCTGGGGAGGGCAAGGGGACTGGGGCCTCTGCCCGCTGACCCCCGTGTGACCGGGGCAGTCACTGAATGGCTCTGAGCTTCAGCATCCCCGTCTCAAGGCAAGAATAACAGGCCCCATCTGCAGACCAACATCACAGCACCAGGAAGGTGACAAGAGAGAGGTCACTGAGAAGAGGCAGAGCAGGGAGAGGAGAGAAGGAACTAGAGGCTGTGGGCTGAGCAGGGGCAGCCGGCAGCCTCCGCATCACCGGGGCTGCTGTTACATTTCTGCTTTGCTTCTGCCCTTCTTCCCTGGCTCCGGCCGGCCCAGCCACTGCTGCCGCGTTCCCACCCTGATATAAGTCACCCCCTGGTGGGGCTCCCCTGCCAGGTGACCCCACCTGAGGTCAGAAGGGAGGCCACAGGAGCTGGGGAGGGGCCACTCACACACCGTGGAAATGCCAGCCAGGCTAGGGCTGCAAAACAGGAGAAGCTGTGATTTCCTTAAAGACACAGGGCTCGTGGCTCCGAAGAACAGGCATGAATGGGAGCAGGGGGGTTGTGGGGGGCAGAAGAAAAGAAGGAGAGAGAGGCAGAGATGCCCAGGAAGGCTCACGGATGGGGTCGGGCATTGGAGAAAATGGGCATATTTCCTCCCCACCCCAAGAGCTGAAGCAGCAAAGGACCCCCCCCTCCACAAGTCCCTCTACGGAAAACAGAGTGGATTTTCAAACACTCAGCTGGGACCGGGAAATTTCACACTAGCATTAAATGACACTAACTCAGGTCCCTCCAGCCTCTCAGGCCCTCCCCACGCACTCACACACTCAATCGGTTAATCTGGGCAGCTCTGGTGAGCCATTGCTCATAGCTTGGGCTGCAGTAGTCCTTCTCCAAAGTAGTGGGATAAAAACAGTATATAGATGGCTCGCTCTCTCTTTGAGCTTCCCAGAGTTGGGGGCAATGGTTTACTTTTTCAGATCACTCTCATTTCAGAGATGCCTGCCCAAGCCCACCCTCCAAATTCAATACCGAGCTTGCAACCAGTGCTTGTAGCACAGAGTAAATGAAGAGATTCCCATCATTTCAGCTAAAAACACTGGAGGACTCAGATGACCTGCCTGGCCACTGCTTTCCACAAGTCCACGGGGCACCACTGGTACTGTGACCGCTTGAAGGGTATCATGGAGTCGTGCAGTACACAGCCTGCCTGGCCTCACTGGGCAGCCCTGGTGGGCGGTTGCTCACAGCTCAGGCTGGAGGGTCCTTTCCCCAAAGGACTAAGATGGAAAAAGGAGTAACAGACCACAGCCGGGACACCGTAGTGGTGCTGTGGCCAGAGCACTCAGGCCTGACTGACCACAGAGCCTGGTCAGCAGCTCGCTCCTGCAGATGCAGCACCCCACGAGTGCTGAGCCCACAATATGGCTTTTGGGGTGATGCTGTGTTCCCTGGAGTGCCTCAGGCCTGGCACCCTGTCTGCTGCTCTACCGGTCCCACTCTCCAAGCCCACCCCAAGCTTCCTCTGCTCCTGCCCATCGCCTGAGCCCCTCCCAGAAACCTCACGGTCACAGCTCCCCACCCACACCCCACGCTCCCAGCCCCATTGCACAGGCTGAAAAACAGCTGATGGGCCAAAAACTATGAGGTCTGGCCTAGAGCTGCAGGGCCCCTGAGAGTCGACAAAACAGAGGCTGCAGCAGCAGCAGCATGGTGGCATGGGCCCGGTCAAGAGGGGTGCGGCAGAAGCCTGGACTCCAGGCCTGCTCTGCCACGGACCAGATAGGTGGGCAGGTCACCGTCCTTCTCTTGGCCTCAATTTACTCTCATGTAAAACGAGGGGGCTGGGCTCATTGAGCTCTGAGTCTCTATCACCCTGACTTCTGTTTCTGACTTCCCCTAATTGCTTCCAGAGATTCGAGAAACGGGAAAAGAAAGAATCACTCCTATAAAAGCTGGCAGCAGGCCAGGCGCAGTGGCTCATGCCTATAATCTCAGCACTTGGGGAGGTCAAGGTGGATGAATCGCTTGAGCTCGGGAGTTCAAGACCAGCCTGGGCAACATGGCAAAACCCCTTTTCAATAAAAAATACAAAGATTAGCCAGGCATGGTGGCATGTGCCTGTAATCCCAGCTACTTTCAGGGCTGAGGTGGGAGGATTGCTGGAGCCCATGAGATTGAGGCTGCAGTGAGCCGTGATTGCACCACTGCACTCCCGCCTGGGCAACAGAGCGAGACCCTCTCTCAAACAAACAAACGAAAACCCTGAGGACATACAGAGGCGTGGGTCATTGCAGCCTGGGTTTCACAATGACCATGTCCACAGAGCCAGATCCCCCATCTGTAGTTCTTCAAGCCCCACCTCATCAGACTGGACCAAGGCAGCAAGAGTCCCACCCCCCAGTTCCAGGGGCTCAGGAGCTGCTCCTATCTTCTGCAGATGGCATGGAACTCCAGAAAGCCCTGAGACCTGGGGAGACAGCCCCGCCCCTTCCCAATGAGCCCTTGGGGTATCAGGCACATTTTCCACTCTAAAAATGCCCAAAGACAAGGCAGGGGGTGGGTACCCAGGAGGGAAGCAGGTTAGGCCGACCTTCCCCCAGTGACCCACCCCCCTAAAAGCCGCCACTGGCCCTGGGACTGTCAGCAGAGCCAGCTGACATCGCCTCCCCCGAGTCACTTCACCACTCTTGGCATCAGCTAAATTGAAATATATTTAATGTGAGGCCCCAGTGATACATCTCAGAACAGGCACATGTTCCCTCCATATTTCCATATAAATAAGGAAAGCTAGGACGCTGTGAGATACAAATAGATCCTCTCATCTACAGACGGGGTGTGTTTATTACCCACGGAGGCCCCATCCCCTCCCCAGACGCTCTGTATCTCTCTGTCTCTCTCATCCTCCTTCGTCCCCCTTTTCTTGTCCCCATCCCCACCCTTTACCATTGGAAATTGAATGAGCCCCCATCTCTCCAGAAAGCAGAGGCTTCCCTGGCACTGAGAAGGGAGCTGTGACTGGGTGTTTGTGCAGCTGGAGAAATGTGCACATTTGTCTCTCTGTCCTTGCTCACCGCAGAAACCAGCTGAGGCCACGGGCGCTCTGGGCTCCGGGCAGCAGAGAAGACAAGGACAGGCCGTGGGAGGCCACATCAGGCTCTCCCTCAGACCTCCGGGCCCTGGCCCCCCATCCATTGAGCCTGAGAGAAGAGCCCCTGGGCCCCTTAGCACCAAGGGCCAGAGCCAGAACCATCCATGGAGCCAGGGAGCCTTCCCCAGGTTCAATTCCTGGAGGAGGCCTGGGAGGTCTGGCAGGGTGCAGTAGACACATGCAGCTGTGCCATGGACTTCCAACCTACAGACCCCTCCCAAAACACAGCCTCCTACCACTACTTTTTTTTGTTGTTGTTGTTGTTTAAACCCAAGACGGAGTCTTGCTCTGTCACGTAGGCTGCAGTGCAGTGGCGCAATCTCGGTTCACTGCAGCCTCCTCCTCCCAGGTTCAAGCAATTCTCCTGCCTCAGCCTCCTAAGGAGCTGGGATTACAGCATGTGCCACCACAGCCTGCTAATTTTTGTATTTTTAGTAGAAACAGGTTTCACCATGTTGGCCAGGCTGGTCTGGAACTCCTGACCTCAGGTGATCCACCTGCCTCAGCCTCCCAAAGTGTTGGGCTTATAGGCATGAGCCACCATGCCCAGACTCCTACCACTACTTCTTCAAGACAAGTCAGAGGGCAGGAAACAGCCCCACAGCCCTATCTGCAGCCACATGGGGAAGGAGGCCTAGGAGAGAAGGGCTGGAAGGGCAGGAGACAGGAGGAGGGCCTGGGGTGGGAAGTGGGGCAGAGCTGCCTGGGAGGGGGCGATGCCAGAAAGCCCTCCCCAGGGTCCAGGCCTGGCCCAAATGCAGCAAGAGCGAATGAAGTCAGGTCTCCTCTGGGTCATGATTCCCCATGCAGCCTCCTCTCTCGAATCTTTCAGATGAGTGTGCAGAATACAGAATGAGATGTCAGTCACATTTCATCCCCCAAAGTATGCAGAGTTTATCATGAAGTATAAACAGGCACAGAGGAGAATTTGGAGGCCCCGCACATAGACCACAGTCCACAAGAGGCTGAATGACGCCCTGCTCTTCTTTTCGAGAAAAGCCTTCTCCTCCCTCCCCCTTCGCAGCCACAGTCCATGTGGGACCCCACTTCTGTCACTTCTGTCACTTGTCACTGGTTTGACAGGGGAGGAGAGATGGTTTTTCCCATTTGTACACAGATTGTTTTTTGACCAATGCAATGATTTTTTTTTTTTTTGTAAATAGCAGGGCCTTAGAGGGTTTCCTTCTCCTGATTCTGCTCTGGGGTTGTCTAGACTCCACAGATTTCTTTTGTGTAACAAAATGTGCATTATCCAACAACCCAACCCTGGCCCAGAACTTCCAAGATCCCTTCCCAGGCCTGATTCAGCCAAGCAATCTGCCAAGCACCTCCCTTGAAGCCCTGATCCTTCCCTCAGGCATCTCCTAGGTGGAAACGCTGGCATCTCCTTGGTTCTCGGCAGGGCTGCCCCAGGCACTGTGTGGGGATGTAGTTTGAGGAGCTTCTCTTGCAGGATCAGGATGTTAAACCCACATTGCAAACTGCTTTCCCCGCCTCAGTCCCTGCCTTGGGTCTGCCCAAGCAAATTAGCTTGATCCAAGGATATGAAAGAAATCACGGGGAACACTGCAAATCGGGATCTAAAGTGAATCAGGGTCAGCTCTCCCAGGTTCTCAGCGGCCCCTTTTTCTCCTCCTTCTCCCAGACTTCAGTTCTGTATTCCAGGCACTCAGCTTCTGAGGCCTGGGAAATGTGAAAAGACTGGCTTGGATAAACTTGGTCTGAGAACTAACATTACAACATGTAGAATCTCCACTCCTAGGTATACCCAACAGAAATGCCTACATGTGTTTACCAAAAGACATGCACTAAAATATTCATAGCAGCGCTGTTCGCAAAAGCCCAAAACTGGAAACAACCAAATGCCCACCAATGGTCGGATGGATAAAAATATGGTGGTGTATGCATGTTCTCACTCATAGGTGGGAATTGAACAATGAGATCACTTGGACACAGGAAGGGGAACATCACACACTGGGGCCTATTGTGGGGAGGGGGGAGGGATAGCATTAGGAGATATACCTAATGTAAATGACAAGTTAATGGGTGCAGCACACCAACATGGCACATGTATACATATGTAAAAAACCTGCATATTGTGCTCATGTACCCTAGAACTTAAAGTATAAAAAAAAAATGGTGGTGTACTCACATAATGGAAGGCTACACAGCAAAAAAATAAAAATAAAAATAAAAAAACAGTGCAAAAGTGTAAGTGACATACAAGATATGTATGCAACCACATACAAGATAGTGAGTCTCACACATGTACTATTGAGAGAAAAGCCACACACAAAAGACTACTCCTGTATTAGTTCATTCTCAACATTGCTACTAAAGACATACCCAAGACTGGGTAATTTATAGAGGAAAAAGGTTTAATTGACTCAGAGTCCAGCATGGCTGGGGAGGCCTCAGGAAACTTACAATCATGGCAGAAGAGAAAGCAAATATGTCCTTCTTCACATGGCAGCAGGAAGGGGAAGTACCAAGCAAAAGGGAAAAAGCCCCTTATAAAAACCATCAGATCTTGTGAGAACTCATTCACTATCACAAGAACAGCATGGAGGTAAACCACCCCCATGATTCAATTACCTCCCACAGGGTCCACTCCACAAGAAGTGGAGATTATGGGAACTACAATTCAAGATGAGATTTGGGTGGGGACACAGCCAAACCATTATCAACTCCCAAAATGATTCCATGCTCACAAAGCCCAAAAAACAGGCAGAACTCTTCTATGCGATCAGAAGTCAGGTCATGACTATCTTTGGGTGAGTAATGACTGTGAAGTGGCATGGGGACACTTGGGGGCTGATCATGTTCTGTTCCTTGATCTGGGTTGTTAGTTGCATGGATTGTTCATTTGTGTATCTTATACCCCATTAAAAAGTTTAAGCCCATGCACATGCACACACATGCACATGTACACACATATGCACACACAGCTCTAGTCCAATTGCATGAACTTGAGCAAGTGCTCTCCCCTATGTGGTTCCATTCATCTTTAGACCCAGACCTGCAGTTAGGGTTGGACTCCCACCCCCATACCCAAGCAAAACTGCACAGCACGGAGCACAGCAGGGCTCCCACACCCCTTGTACTCCGGACCACTGAGCCTGATCCTGCCCAGATGGGGCAAGAGCCATGGGGTAGGTGAGTTACCTTGACTCTCCAACCCCCTTAGGGAGAGAGGCATAAAAACCAGAGCCCAGCCAAAAACCCCTCTTCTCCCCGACCCCTAATTCCCACCTCTTAGACCCCTGACCTTTCTGGAGGTTCAGCTTCCTCAAGGCCTCTGTAGCAGCCCACCCAGATAGGCACACCCCCTTTCCAGGGGTGGCAGCCAGGTACTCTATGAATCTCTGTCTATACTCCATCTTCCCATGCACCACTTTTCCTACCAGCCCTCCCTCAAGCCACCCTTCCGGTGCACCTTCACGACTGCCTCCTCCCACCCCTGCCCACCTCAATCCTCAGCCTCTCCTACATAGACATTCCAGCATCTCCTTGGTCCTCTTCCATAAACACGCTTTGCTGCAGTGCCCCCGTTTCCAACTCAAAACATCCATTAAGTATTGATGGAGTGCTTGCCGTTTGACAGATGCTGCTGAGGCCCCTTCCCATGCTTTATCTTAGCACAGCCTCACGACAAGCCTGGGAAATGGGGATTACCATCCCCATTTACCAGAGGAAAATTTGGAGGCTCAGAGACTGAGGAATCTCTGCGAGTCAGAGACGGGATAAATTAACTTACACTCAGGCTTGAATGACTAATAAGTGTGAGATTCCTTCTGAGAGCTTTTGCAAGTTTAAAGAAGTGCATGTGAAACCAGAGGAATGAATCTAATGATGAGATGACAGATGGCATAATAAGAGCCCCTCAGCACCCACCCAGATGACAACCTATTCAACTTGGGATGTCTACAATATTCATCGCTGAGAACAGGGGAGCCAGATACCCAAGCCCTGCAAGTTCAAGAAGGTGGACTTCAAGGAGAGACTTCCCCAGAGGGGCAGGGAAATCTCACAGAGCCAGCCTTCAAACAGTTCCAGAAATCCACTTGTCTCAGTTTCCCCACTACCCCATGTCCCTCCTTTTGATCAGTGACCAAAAGAACCCCCATGATACAGTGGGCAGGACTCAGTTCTGACCCCCACCCCTCCTTAGGTGAGATGAGGTGGGGCTGGGCCCAGTTTCAGGAGGAGGGCTCCCAGTTGGTCACTCTTGTGCCATGTGGCACCAACCATGCTAGGTAATGTTCACGTGTGAGCCCCTTCAATCCAACCTCTGCAGAAGGTCACTGCTGTCCTTCTCTGTAGGGAAGCCAGGTGACTGGGCCAACGGCACACAGCTGGTAGGTGATGACCAGGATGCAAGCCCAGACCCACCAGACCTCCAAAGCCCATGCTCTGATCTCCATTCCACTGCCTTGCAAATATCCTGTGGGCAAGGAGTGACGGGACCTGGGAGAGAGCTGTGTCCCAAGAGCTCAGAGATAAGACATTTAAGCCTATGGCCAGACCCGTCCCCACATGGCCACAGCCTGGGCCAAAGACAAGGATATGTGTGCCTCAAGGGTTCAGGTGTAATATCCAGAGACTGCTCACCCCGACACCCAACTAAAGAAGCAACAGTGGCAGCCTCTTCTGAGACCCGGGAGACCCTGGCTTAAAGGCCCTAGCCTGGCCTGAGAACCCAGGCCAGAGGAAGCCTGATGACAGCTGCCAGACCAGAGCCAAAGCGCATGGAGGGTCACACAGAGCAAGTCCAGGCCCCCTCCACTCACATCCACCTACAGGGCGGCCAGAAAGCCAGGTACAGGGCTAGGCTCAGAGACAGTTCCTCTTTGACCCACAAACACCCTCATTCATCTCACACTTCCCTTGCCCCACAAAGGTACCTTCTGTGCGGATGGTGAATGGCGAGTCCCCCAGGCGCCGGGCCGAGAACTGGCCTCCCAGAGATGTCATCAGGAAGCAGAGAGTGAAGAAGCCGATGCCCAGGACAAAAAGCCTGCGGAGAGGAAGGAGGCGGGTCAGGAGGGCAGGAAGGGCCATCGTGCTCCGGCGCTCCACCAAGTACCGGCTGCACAAATGCTTTAAGAATGAGTGCATGAGTGAAGGAAGCAAAGGAGAATGAAAGGATGGGGGCTGAGCTCCAGGCCCAGGAGGGCTCCCCCACTACAGGATAAAGAGAGCTCGACTACAAGATGCTGGCCCCGAGCCACACGAAAAACCACAAGGCAGAATGACGCACACTTAGGCATGAGGCGGGCGGGCTCTAGCCTCCAAGCGGAGCTGGTTCATTAACAGCTGCAGTCCTCAAAGTGTGGTCCCCAGACCAGCAGTCAGCATCACCTGAGACTCCTTAGAAATACCCATGCTGGGCCCAGACCCCAAATTACTGAATCTGAGGCTCTGGGGTGGAGCAAGCAAGCTGTTTTAGCAAAGTCTCCTGAAGATTCCACCGCATGCTAAAGTTTGACAACCAGTGATGGACACAGCAGGGCCCGAGGCCAGCTAGAGGGCAAGGAATTGGTCCAGACAAAGCCCACCTGGACCCTATCAGTCACTCAGGCCACCCTCAGTGCTGTATGCAGAGGCCTTGCTGCAGCAGTCATGAACTTGTTTGAACACCCCAACCACTTCCACTACTATATGGTAAGATCTCCAGGGCAGGGCCACATGGCCCATGCCCAGGCTGTCCCCAACACACATCTCCCCTAGGCAGGCATACCCAGGGTCATCAGCCTGCACCACGGACTGGCCAGGGTGTCCTCATACCTGTGCAAGGGATGTAATATAGGTGTGTGTGCTGTCACACTGGGTCGGAGGGAGAGCTGGCCAGGACAGGACTCCTGTTCCTGCCTTCAACACGTAGTTATTGATTATCCACCAGAAGCCAGGCTCTGGGGTAACCCCAGGGGGACAACAGGGAAGAAGGCACAGAACCCTTCCTCCCTCAATCCAGACCCAGGGTCCCGCTGCTTCCCTCATCAATCCTAGGCCCCAAACAGGAGAGCTGAGCTCGCAGCACAGCCTTGGGGCTTTTCTGGGACTTTGAACCTATCAGGGGACTTGATGAACTGGCAGAGCTGAGAGGGGCGCCCTCCCACCAACCCCAGATCAGGGTGAGGAACCCTCTCTTGTGTGGAGTCAGGCTCCCTGGAGAGAGCCCCACAAGTCATGCCAGAGACCTCCGGGCTTTGCCCCTCCACTCCACACCCTCAGGTTCCACACTTGTTTGTGCCTTTAAGCAAGACTTGCTTTATGCATTTTAATCTTCATTATTTGAAACTGGCAGAGCAGTATTTAATTAAAATTTGGTCCATTAAAGAAAACACATAATTGCAGAAGAAAATAAAAGGCACAACAAAATTCCCAGCCCATATTTAAAGGAAGCTGTTAGAGATTTGGGCAGAGAGGAGGAGAACCCCAAAGCAGAGAGGTGCTTGGGAGCTTCCCGAAGGGGAGACTCAAAGACCACACCCTCGACAGGAAGGTCAGGAGACATGATTTGGTAGGCGAGACCGCACAAGGGACACTTCCCTCAGCACAGAAGGACACCTCACTTAATTCCACCAAGCCTAGGGGTGGGGCTCAGATCTTGGGGTCCCTCAGAGGAAGTCGGGAGACTCTAGAGACAACAGCCACAGCCACGGCACAGGAAAGGTGCTGTCCCCTGCTCGGGAGATCCCAGGGGAAATCAGCTATTTGTCCTCCCAATCTGAGGACAAGGACGGACTTCCCCCACTCATGTCTCTAGTCCCTAGGGAAGAGGCCAGGGGAGCGAGGGAGTTGTACTTAGAGCTGGGGACCTGGGCTGCCCACCAGGGTCCAACAACCCTGCTATGAGAACAGTGTCTACCCCCTTTAACCCCGAACCTGAAGTCCCCCAACACACCTCATCTGCATCTCCCTCTGCCAGCCCCCGATCCTGGGATTCAATGTCCCCCAAGGCAGCTGGGGGGCATTTGGAGTGGGCTCAAGTTAAAATGGTTTCAGCCATCCATGTATCCACTCAAGCAACATTCCAGGGGCACCTATGGAATAAAGACCCTGCCAGCAGCCCAGGGAAAACCAGAGAGAACAGGACCCCAGCCTGCCTTTGAGGAACAAGCTGGGGTGCTATAATTGGAGCCTGCCCCCCACCTCAACTGAAGGGACTCACTGATGATGGCTGCGGGTCTCCGGGAAGCCCAGGGAGACCCTGGGGTGAAGTTACACAACTTTGGGGACCCATGCAGCTCCACCCCTAGTCCTGCCTTCAGATAAGGGCCTGAAAAAAAACCAGGGCAGGACGAGACAGGGAAGCAGCCCTGGGGCGCGAGCGCTGTCCATGGTACTGGGGTCCCGCGGCTGCTTCCAATCGCGCCAGGAAACATCCAGCCGCCCGGAGGGCGGGACCTGAATGGGGTCAGAAGAGAAGGGGTGAGGACCCTCCAGCCTTCCCAGTCAGCTCAGGGATTCAAGGGCTTCCCTGGAGGAGCAAGGCCCTTTTCAGAGACGCCCGCTTCCCGCCCTGCTTCCCATGGGCTCCCGAGGCCCCTATCACCGCCCAGGGCCTGCACCAGCTCTCCGGGCCTCCCGGAGCCCTGAACCGCAGCGGTCCAGCCTGACCCCTGCCGTCCCCTGGGGCTACCTCCTCGGCCCAGCAGGCAGGCCCGGTGTGCTGGGAGGCGGGCGCCAGGTGAGCCACCGTCTCCCCACCCCCATCCCTGTCTGGAGCCGGCAGGGAGACCACAGTGGGGCTGGGCGGGACCGGGACTCTGGCCGAGACCTGGAGGGCAAGCGTTCAGGGCCCCTGCCAGCTCCGCCTTCGCGGGCTCCCTCCCGCGCCCGGAGCCCACCTGTGGCCGCGTCCCGAGTCCGGCCCCTGCACCGGGGCTGTCACTCCCCCAGCTTCCTCACTGACCAGCTACCCAGGGGGTGACACTCTGGCCCCGCCGAGCGTCCACCAGGCAGCACCCCCTCCCCACCCCACTGCGGGCCGGCTCCGCGGGTGCCTGGGAGGAGAGGGGGCTGCCCCGGCACCGCTGGGCCCTGGGGGCCCCTGGCTGGGTCCAGTGAGTCCTGTGCGGCCCCAACCCTGCCTGGCCTGGGCCCCCAGGTGCTGGCCGCCCGAAGCATGTCGCCTTCGCCTCCGCCCGCCCGCCACGCTCCGCCGCAGCCCCGGCTCCAGCCGCCCCATAGCCCCGCAGCGCCGCCCCTACCCCCGCCTCTCCGACGCCTGCGATCGGGGGCGAATCCGGGATGAGCGGGTCCTCGGTCTAATCTCGGGACCCTCTCGTCGGAGCCAGGCCCAAGCACCGTGGGGAGGAGAGCAGTGCCACCAAAGGCGGGGGAAAGGGTGGCACAGGCGGAGGGGTTGGGGGTAGCCGACCTAGGGGCAGACAGGAGGGACGGGAGGGACCAGAGGGGGAGCTCCTGGGCGCCGCTCACTAACTTTGCCGCCCGGATGGGACCGTCCGCGGGGTGAGGAAGGACCCCGAGGGGCTAGGAAGGGGCGGGCAGGCTGGGGCGACTTTCTGGGCCCAGGACCACCACCTGGGGGTTTTCTGCCCCCATTCTTACCTCTGCATCCCGAGTCCTCTCCAACCCTGCCCAACTCGGGAAAGGTCCCCGAATACCACACCCCTCCCCACCCACACCCCGCACCCCAACCCCATCCGTTTCCCCAGCCCAGGCCCACTGGTCATCACCAGGGGTTGAAGCATGAACCTCCCCTTCTGCCGCCGGGACTTGCACGCTCGCAGGAACCGACCTCGCCCACCTCCATCCTGCGCCCCCCGGGGAAAAGACCAACCAGGAGGGAACTTTACCGAAAGGGTCTCAGGGTGACCAGGCATCTTCTGACCATTATCTTCCCATCGGGGTTGACGGTGATCATTGTTCAAACTTGTTGGTGCGAGCAGCCGCGGGCGAGGCCGGACGCACCGTCCTGGGCCCAGTTCTCGCCGCTTCCGGGCCACGAACCCTCTGCGGGCCGAAGCAGCGTCCGAGCGAAGCTGGGAGCGCGCGGCTCGGTGGCCTCGCTGCTCGGGCCTGGGAGGGCAGCGGAGGGAGCGGCGCGGCTGCCGGAGGGCGGTGAGGGCGCCCGGCCGGGCCGTCTCTGCGTCTCCGCCCTCCCCGCTTCACATTTTGGGGGCCGGGAGGCGGCGCGCCCCCAGACCGCCGGCCACGCGTCTGCCTGCTTGGGCTCGCTCGCTGGGCGGGACGGTGCCGCGGCGCGCAGACGGGCTCCCCGCGGCGGGCGCCCTCATCCCCGGCCCCGCGCCCTCGGTGCCAGCTAGAGGCGGCCCCGGGCCCGCGCCCGGGACCCCAGCGCCTCCGGGCCGCGCCGATCCTCGGCCCCGCGCCGCGCCGCGCCCATGGCTCTCGACTAGGGCAACCCGCGCCCGCAGCCCGCCCGCTCGCTCCGCCGCCCGCGCTCTGGTGTCCGGCGTCCGGCAGCGCGCCGCGCTACGCCCGGAGGCGCCGCATTGTTCCTCGGAGGAGGCGGCCGAGCGGCGCTGGGGCGGCCCGGGAGCGGCCGCTGCGCTTCCAAGGCGCGCCGGCGCCACCTCGTGGCCGCAGCCCCGCTGTCCACCCTGCCCGGCGCCGTGCGGGGCTGGGACGCCGAGGACCCGCTTCGAGGACCGGCGGGCGGGGGTCCCTGCTCCTTCCCCTGAGCCAAGCTACTTCCCAGGGCGCCACCAGCCCCGAGGGCCGAAAGCTGCTTTGGCTCCCGCAGAGCACAGAAGAGATGCGCACCCAGCGGAGACCTTTCTCTTCCGCCAGGTGCCTCCACGGGCTTCCTCACCAGCCGCTTCCCACCGATCGGATTTCGCTTGGCAACACACGCCCATCTTCTGCCCCTCCCTGATCAGAAACTCCCGTGGCTCCTCTTTGCTTACTGATCTGAGTATAAACTCAGCCTGTGGTGTGGGGCCCGCTCACAGAGCCAAGTGCAGGGGCCTACTGAGTTCTAGCCCCAGATCCTCCACTAGTCAGTGGGCGATCAAGTGTGCACGTCTCAGTCTCCATTATGATAGTGACCAGAAGCTCACCAAGGCCCCTTGCAACCCTAAAGCATGTAGCATCTCATGTCATCTCTTAGCATCTAGGCGTCCTCCCCTCCTCCTCTTCGCGCTTCCTGGCTTTGGAGATGTGTTTGCAGTTGCAGAGATAGACAGAGGCTCCTGGGAGCTCGCAGAGCCAGCCTGAAGAAAGCTCTCCCGCTTCAAAAGCACTTCCCGAGGTCAGACCTAACCACTCCACCCTGGGAAGTGCCCAAAGCCTCGGTCATATGTCAAATGATTCTGAGGGTCTTCCCAGCTCAGGCCACTATGCTGCAGCCTGGCTTATGCGAGGAGGAGACTTTATTTTCCTCCAGCTGCGCCTGGTCCCCTCCAATCCGCTACACCCAGGTCCCTTGCTGCCTGCCCTGCCCACCTCCCGGCCCCCTTCCTGGGCCATTTCTCACTGGCTGTGACAGGCTCTCTGCTTTTCCTCCTCCTTCATCAAAATGTACCTGTCCCGAGTTCCATTATCTCACTGCCTTGCTCTCTGCTAATGTGAAAATGGGTGATAAATTGGTGTTAGCAGATATACTGTGTTACACAGGTTAGGTAACAAATTTGCATTGAACAAGGACATGCTGACCGTGCCTTTGTGCAGAAGAGTGATGAATGGTGGCAGGAAATTTAGGCATCGTGGCAGGCTGGCTAAGGAGATACTGGAGGGCAGAGGTCTCTGCCAGGCCTCTAAATCATACCTCATGCCTGGGTGCCTACATCTGCCACAAACTGGCAATAAGCCATATGTACACTAAGGAATGAAATGGTCCTTCTGATTAGGTGTCTCTCTCATGTAAGCTCAGGGGGTGGCATTTATATCTGGTTGCCATTTTAGGCCAAAGGGGAAGCCTCTTGCTGAGTGGTGGAGATGGGGTTCCCTAGAAGACGTGGCCACCTCTGGCGTGGGTCTTCTGGGGAGGTGGCCTACCCTCCACAGAAGCCAGAATTCAGAAGGTAGGGGAGGGTACTCCCCTCTTCCTCTGGGCCACACTCCCTTAGATATGGACTTTGAGGTTGGAGTGGGAGAGCCTGTCTGCCATTTGATGGCTGGCTTGGGCCAGGGAGGGAAGCAAGCAGAGGACAGCCAGTGACTTTTTTTTTTTTTTTTTTTTTTTTGAGATGGAGGCTCTCTCTGTTGCCCAGGCTGAAGTGCAGTGGTGCGATCTCGGCTCACTGCAACCTCTGCCTCCTGGGTTCAAGCGATTCTTCTGCCTCAGCCTCCTGAGTAGCTGAGATTACAAGCACGTGCCAGATACCTGTAACAAAGGCCTATAAAAATGCACCATTTTTGTATTTTTTAGTAGAGACGGGTTTCGCCATGTTGGCCAGGCTGCTCTCAAACTCCTGACCTCAAGTGACCCTCCTGCCTCGGCCTCCCAAAGTGCTGGTATTACAGGCATGGGCCACCGTGCCAGGCCAGCCAGTGACATTTTGCAAGCCAGATTGTCCAGCTGCCTGTCCCTTTTGAAGTCTGTCCCCTTTTTTTTGGCCTCTTGTCTGCAGTACAGTTCAGTGTAAACAGTCCTGCTTGCTCTCCACTGTGCTGTAGGCATTAGGAGAAAAACTGTGGATCTCGCATCGTGCAGTCTTGGATCCAACCTCTTCATACCTTGGTTTCCTCAACTATAAATCGGGCTCCTTGTAACCTGCTGCATAGAGCTTTTCTGAGGATTGAGCCGCTTAATGCAGGTAAGTAGCCCATTGCCAGGACCTCCTGAGCCCTTAAGCATAGTAGTTCTGATTGTTGTTACTGTCTATCAGGAACAGATGCTGTTTGTGCCCCACCCTGGTTCCTGCTGCAGTCACCTCTGCAAGCAAAGAGGCAGATTACTGAGAACACCTTCAACTCTCTGCCTGAGGACTTTTTTTTAATGGCTGTGGAAATATTCTAGAACATAAAAGGGCAAGCACAAAGGACCCTGGACAAAGGATCAACAACTGGGAAGCAGCCCTGAAGCAGTGGATAGACACCCCCACTCCCTCTCCCTCAGGGTGATAATCCGTGGTGTGTTACCCTGTGGCTCCACGGGTTCCCAGCAAGTTTGAGCTCCAGTCGCCCATGATGTGACCAGCCTTGTGATGCCCCTGTGCTCACTCCCTTCCCTCCTGTCTCATTCCACTCCCGGGTCAATGTTCCTGGGGTCACCATCCAAATAAACCACTTACAGAATCCTATTCTCAGCATCTGCTTCTGGGGGACTCATATCAAGATCCCAAGATCCTGCCTCATCGACTGGTGGTTCTCAGCCCGGATTCCAGCAGAATCACCTGCAGAATTTAGCAAAATTGTCCTTATTCTGATCCAGTACTTGAGGTGTGGCCTGGGCACGCCGGTGTTTTAATGCCACAGGTTATGCCGACACAGGCCCGGGTGGGAAAGCGCTGTTCTATACAAATACTTGTGGCCTCCTGAGGAGGAAGGAGAGTCTCTGGAAGCAAGCCAGGGGAGAACAGGGGAGTAGGAACCGCAGCACCTGCTTCAAGGCCTGGCCAAGGACTGATGGTGGGCCAGGCGCCGTGGCTCACACCTGTAATCCCAGCACTTTGGGAGGCTAAGGCAGGAGGAATGCTTAAGCCAAGAGCTTGAGACAACCAGCCTGAGCAACATAGTGAGACCCCATCTCTACCAAAACCTTTAAAACTTACCCAGGTGTGGTGGCATGCACCTGGAGTCCCAGCTACTCGGGAAGCTGAGGCAGGAGGATTGCTTGAGCCCAGGAGATCAAGGCTGCAGTGAGCTATGAGCGCACCACTGCACTCCAGCCTGTGTGACAGTGCGACGCCCTGTCTCTTATAAAATAATAAATAAATAAGGACTGACATCAGATGTACCCGTTTCCAAACCCCATCCCTTTTCATCATTTCTCTCCTGAAGCTATCAACAGGCCCACCACCAGCCAGTGCAAGGCTAGGAGGCACATTCACCCAGGTGCCCTAAATAGAGCACTTCCTAGCCAGGCGTGGTGGCTCACGCCTGTAATCTCAGCACTTTGGGAAGCCAAGGTGGGTGGATCACAAGGTCAGGCATTCGCGACCAGCCTTGCCAACACAGTGAAACCCCCAACTCTACTAAAAATACAAAAAATTAGCTAGGCCTGGTGGCGGGTGACTGTAATCCCAGCTACTCAGGAGGCTGAGGCAGGAGAATTGCTTGAACCTGGGAGGTGGAGGTTACAGTGAGCTGAGATCACACCACAGCACTCCAACCTGGGTCACAGTGCAAGACTCAGTCTCAAAAAAAAAAAAAAAAATAGCTGGGTGCAGTGGCTCACGCCTATAATCCCAGCACTTTAGGAGACTGAGGCAGGCAGATCATGAGGCCAGGAATTCAAGACTAGCCTGACCAACGTGGTGAAACCCTGTCTCTACTAATAATACAGTAATCCCAGCTACTCAGGAGGCTGAGGCAGGAGAATCACTTGAACCTGGGAGGTGGAGGTTGCAGTGAGCCGAGATTGTGCTACTGCACTCCAGCCTGGGCAACGGTGCAAGACTCCGTCTCAAAAAAAAAAAGCATTTCCAGCCCCTCCCCCTGCCCTTGGGTCCTGCTGGCCTGGTTGGAGGGGTCAGAAGAAGCCCACAGTTGTCGGAAAGCCCTGGCCAGGCAGTGGAGGCCTGTGTCCAAACAGGCAGAGGACTCCGGGGAAGGGATTGGGGTGCGGCAGGGTAAGTCCTGCCATTCAGGAGTCCAAACTCAATATACTGAGAGGGTGGGCCAGGAAACAAGGGGAGTGGGGTGTTTCCCAGACAATCACAACAAACCACCACAACCTGCGTGGCTCAAGGCAACCGGAATTTATTTCTTCACATTCACCCTGCTCAAGGGGAGGGGCTGGAAGTGCTGTATTCAGGGCACCTGGGCGAATGTGCACCCTGCTCTGCATTTGACTGATTGTGGATCTGTTGATAGCCTCAAGAAACAGTGAAGAGGGAAGGGGTTTGGCAACAGGGACACCTGATGCCAGTCCTTGTTTATCTATTTATTTTATAAGAAAGAGGGCATCGCTCCGTCACACAGGCTGGAGTGTGGTGCTGCGCTCATAGCTCACTGTGGCCTCGATCTCCTGGGCTCCACCAATCCTCCTGCCTCAGCTTCCTGAAGGCCAGAAGTCTGAAATCAAGGTGTTGATAGGGTCCGTTTCTTCCAGGCTCTAAGAGATAAACCACTCCATGCTTTTCTCCCAGCTGCTGGTAGCCCAGGCAGCCCTTGGCTTGTAGCTACATCACTCCAGTCTCTGCCTTATCTCCATCTGGCCTTTTCCGGGTGTATCTCTGTGTGCCTGAATATCCCTTCTCTGGTAAGGACACTACTCATTGATTTAGGACCCACCCTAATCCTACAGGACCTCATCTTAACTAGTTAAATCTGCAAAGACTCTAGTTCCCAATAAGGTCAGAGTCTGAGGTTCTGGGAGGACATGGATCGGGGGAGACACTGTTTAACGCACTACAGGGACCTAGTTCAAATGACCAGCATGGTGAAAGTCCGTCAAGGGCTGCACCCCCAAAGGGGACATGCTGCCATCGTGTTTGTGTGACTGTGGGCCCAGTTATTTCAAGAGAAGCCAGAAATCTGGACTTCTGTGAAGTCGCATAATTTTAAAATGTAGGCTCAGTATTTTTAGAATATTGTGCAAGACCAATAAAATCCACTGGAAGGCCTGCCATCTGGGCCCCCTGCGGGTGTCACTGGAGGGCAGAGCAGTGAGCCCACCAGCTCCCCGACCTGGCAAGTCCAGCTTCCCTGAACTACCCCACCACCCTCAAGCCTCAGGCCAAGCTGCCCAGACACCTCTCTGCCCCAGGGAGGAAAATCAACTCTCCTACGTGCACTCTGGGGGTGGGAAGGCTAGGTTGCTTCCTAGGGACCCCTGGACCCCCTCACTGGTCCTGCTGGAGCCTCACTGGGCATCAGAGCCTCGACTGCCACTCTTACCTTCTCAGGGCTTCAAGGTTGTTCCTGGAGCTCACAGACGGGGCCTGGGGTATGCAGAGGGAGAAGAGAAACAAGCCGTTTACCATGTTTGAAATCCCCATTTAATGTGATCCGACTGCAGCAGCACACAGCGCATTACGAGGCAATAGGCCATTGTCCTTTGCCAGAGTGTGCAGCATTAATAATGACATAACAGCATTTACTGACACTGCGTACAAATCAGCAACAGCGGCACTGTGCGAGGACAACTGGCCCGCACACGCCAGCCACCACGAGTGCAGAGGCCACGAGGTAGGGAGAGTTGCTTCTCCAATGCGTATTTTATGCTTTCTGTTTCGCAACATTTGGCTAATCCTCTGATTGAAAGGCAGCATCTAGGATTTATTTTTATTTATGACAGAAGGCCATTCTACCGCACAGCTTGTGGGAGCTGGGAGCAGAGCTATTGTACTTGCCCTGCTCTGCAGGAAAGGTAACCACTGTGTCTGGGGTGTGTGTGGCCAGCCAAGCAGGCACAAACCAGACAGGCAGCCCTCCCCCTCCATATAGGCCCCATCCCAGTGCTGGAAACACAGGTGAACGCTTTATCATGATCAGGAGATTCCATTTATTGAGCATCTACTATATGCCAGTGATACGGTTTGGCTCTGTGTCCCCACCCAAATCTCATCTGGAATTGTAATCCCCATAATTCTCACGTGTTGAGGGAGGAGCCCTGTGGGAGGTGATTGGATCATGGAGGTAGTTTCCCCCATGCTGTTTTCAAGATAGCGAGTTCATTCTCAGGAGGTCTGATGGTTTTATAAGGGGCTCTTCCACTTCATTCCTCACTCTTCTCTCTGCTGCCACCTTGTGAAAAAGAAGGCTGCTTCCCCTTCCACCCTAATTGTAAGTTTCCTGAGGCCTCCCCAGCCACAAGGAACTGTGAGTCAATTAAATTTCTTTCCTTCATGAATTACCCAGTCTCAGGTAGTATCTTTATATCAGTGTGAAAACAGACTCATACAGCCAGGAAATGAACCAGGGACTCTAAATGTGTTACCATGTTCACGTTGTTATTTAGATTTGCTTTAGCAGGGCAACTTTTTTTTTTAATGACCCTGATATGGTTTGGATTTGTGTCCCCACTCAAATCTCACGTCAAATTGTAATCCCCACTGTTGGAGGAGGAGCCTGGTGGGAGGTGACTGGATCAGGTGGCAGATTTCCCCCTTGCTGATAGTGAGTGAGTTCTCACAAGATTCAGTTGTTTAAAAGTATGTAGCACCTCCCCTCACCTTCCTCCTGCTCCTGCCATGAAGCCACACCTGCTTCCACTTTGCCTTCCATCGTGATTGTAAGTTTCCTGTGATTGTAAGTTTCCTGAGGCCTCCCCAGTCATCCTTCCTGTACAGTCTGTGGAATCGTGAGCCAATTAAACCTCTTTTCTTTATAAATTACTCAATCCATTCTCACATTGCTATAAAGAAACACTGGAGACTAATACAGACCCCCTTTCTTTCTGAACAGTTTCTCTGGTTGCATCACAGATCACTGCAGAAATATGGGATCAGCAGAATCAGCCCCCAAAGATGTCCACCTCTTAATCCCCAGAACCTGGGAGAATTAGGTTGCTAATCAACTGAGTTTAAAATGCAGAGATGAGGTCAGGCGTGGTGGCTCACGCCTGTCATCCCAACACTTTGGGAGGCTGAGGTTGGCGGATCACCTGAGATCAGGAGTTCAAGACCAGCCTGGTCAACATGGAGAAACCCATCTCTACTAAAAATACAAAAATTAGCCAGGCATGGTAGCACACACCTATAATCCCAGCTACTTGGGAGACTGAGGCAGGAGAATTGCTTGAACCCAGGAGGCGGAGGTTGCGGTGAGCTGAGATCATGCCATTGCACTCCAGCCTGGGCAAGAGCGAAACTCCGTCTCAAAAAAAAAAAAAAAAAAAAGCAGAGATTATCCTAGATTATCTGGTTGGGCCTGCATCCGAACTCAGGTTTAGCTGCTTGCCACCCAAAAGCCAGACATGAGCAGTAAGGTTGGAGGGAGGAAAAGCAGGTTTATTCAAGAAGCCAGCAAAACCAGGAAGATGGTGAACAAGTGTTCGAAGGTAACAGCTCCAATTTTTTAGGCTGGCCAGAGAGTTTTTATGGGAGGGGGATATGGGGAAGAGGAGAGTGTTGGAATCTAGAGGTGATGAAAGACCACAGACATCCGGACATCAGTGAGGGTGAGAAGAGGTTGGGAACTTCTTTGTCCTTGGTCCAGTCACAGTGTGCCTGTAAACCTTCAACAAAACATAGCTAGTTGTTTACAGACTTTGCCTTTAATCCCAGAGTTAGTTTCAAAAACTACATGATTGCTGTTTTGCATTTTGTCTCAGCGCTCTAAAATTATCCTAGCAGACGTGCAGGAATGAGTAAAGGCCTCTTAAACACAAATGGAGGGAGTGATGTTTGTTCTTTGCTTCTTCACTGTCGCAGGCCTAATGTAACCCCAAGTGCCGGAACTCAGAAAATGATACCCCAAAAATACGGTGCTTTGACATGCTAAGTATAGTCATCCCTCAGCATCCATGCAGGATTGGTTCCAGCACCCCTGCAGGTACCAAAATCTAAGGCTGCTCAATTTCCTTATATCATATTTGCATGTTATCTGTACACATCCTCCCATATACATCTCTAGATTACTTATAATACCTAACGCAACACAAATGCTATGTAAATAGTTATACTATATTTTTTAATTTGTATTTGTATTTGTTTTTTTTTTTTTTTTTGGAGACTGAGTCTTGCTCTGTTACCCAACTCACTGCAACCTCTGCCTCCCGAGTTCAAGCAATTCTCCTGCCTCAGCTTCCCAAGTAGCTGGGATTATAGCTGGGCACCACCAGGCCCAGCTAATTTTTGTATTTTTAGTAGAAACAAAGTTTCACCTTGTTGGCCAGGCTGGTCTCAAGCTTCTGACCTCGAGTGATCCACTCACCTCAGCCTCCCAAAGTGCTGAGATTACAGGCATGAGCCGCCATGCCTGGCCAGTATTATTTTTAAATGTTGTATTGTTATGATTGTTTTTTAATGTTTTCCATTCGCAGTTGGTTGAATCTGCAGATGTGGAACGCACTGATGCAGAGGGCTGTATTTTGAACTAAAGCAGCAGCCTCAGAACCAAGGTCTCTTTGCCCTTCTCTAGTCTCCATCCTGTCTCCATCCCTTCTTTCCCAAAGCACAGGGAGGGGCTTTCCTGAAGCTTTCCTTATCTAAGGGAAGTTCCTCCAGAAGGAATGCAATTTTCTTGTCCCCGGAACCTACGTACGCTAACCAGAGGAGAGACGAATGCCTTTGCTCCCAGTGCAGCTCCTGCCCTCACCCTCCATCGCTGGTCACCACCACCCTCCAGGAGCCTGTAAGCCCCTAACTCTTTATGTAGCTCAAAATGCTATTTAAGCTTCAACCCTCTGGTCCTTCTTGGAGGTGCCTACCCTGTATGACTCCTGTGCACATGCACCTCATAAATGTGTGTCTTTTCTCCTGCTTATCTGTCTCCTGCTGAGTGCATTTTTCAGGCTTGAATATTGAACCTCCAGGATTACAGGCACCCGCCACCACACTGAGCTAATGTTTTTTGCATTTTTAGTAGAACTGGGTTTCACCATGTTAGCCAGACTGGTCTCAAACTCCTGACCTCAGGTGATCCACCCACCTCGGCCTCCCAAAGTGCTGGGATTATAGGCATGAGCCACCGCTCTAGGTCGATCTGATGGTTTTAAAAAGAGAAGTTTCCTTGCACAAGCTCTCTCTTTGCCTGCTGCCATCCACATAAGATATGACTTGCTCCTCCTAGTCTTCCGCCATGGCTGTGAGGCCTCCCCAGCCATGTGGAACTCTAAGTCCAACAAACCTCTCTTTCTTTTGTAAATTGCCCAGTCTCAGGTATGTCTTTATCAGCAGGGTGAAAACGGACTAATACAGGGGTGATGGAAATGTTTTAACTGGAAAGTGACGTTTGCACAATGGTGAATATACTAAGAATTTATAAATATACTAAAAACCACTGAATTGTACACTCTCAAGGGGTGAATTTTATATGAATTATATCCCAGTTTATTTGTTTTTTTTTTAAATGAAGTAACTTACCCATGATTACACAATTAGTAAGGAAAGTCGGGATTTGAACCCAGATTTGATCTCCAAGCCTGGGCTCCCTGGCTGCCCTGTGCTCTGACATCTTAACAGACATGGTGTGTTTGTTAATATGGAGGACCGGCACTGAATAAATGTCGCATCTCTGATGAGAGCTTAATAAAGAGAAAACAAGGAAGAAAGACTCGAACCCATCCTTGAATTCCCATGGTGAAGACAGCCCTCATTACTGCCGGCCACTAAACCCTCACAAGGGCCTCTGACATATTATTTTGGGCACTTAAACCTTTCCTCCTAGAATACGGGTCATAAGCCCTTTCTCTCCCCCATCTTCTCTCCTCTGACTGATGACAAAGAATCTTAATTAAGTGTCCCTTGGCTGCTGGTTTAATTTGATAAATATAAAATTGAAGCATGTTAATAAAGCCATCCATCATCCCAGATCTCAGCAGTTCTTTGAGCTGAAGGCTCTACTTTTTTTTCCCCTAAATCAATATTTAGGATGATAATGAATTGGGTCTTGTTCAGGAATATCAGAGAACACAGGGACTCAGTGAGATGCCAGTGGGGGCTGCTGGAGACCCAGGAAAAGGGGACAACTCCAGGGACCTCTGCCCCCGTTCTCCCGAACTCTCTCTCTCTCTCTCTCTCTCTTTTGAGACAGAGTTTCACTCTGTCACCCAGGCTGGAGTGCAGTGGCGCGATCTCAGCTCACTAAAACCTCCGCCTCCCGGGTTCAGTTGATTTTCCTGCCTCAGCCTCCTGAGTAGCTGGGATTACAAGCGCCCTCCACCATACCCGACTAATTTTTGGGTTTTTTTGTTTTTGTTTTTGTTGTTTTTCCTGAGACGGAGTCTCGTGCTGTCACCCAGGCTGGAGTGCAGCGGCATGATCTCGGCTCACTGCAACCTCTGCCTCCTGGGTTCAAGTAATTCTCCTGCCTCAGCCTCCCGAGTAGCTGGGATTACAGGCACCCGCCACCATGCCTAGCTAATTTTTGTATTTTTAGTAGAGATAGGGTTTCACCATATTGGTCAGGCTGGTCTTGATCTCCTGATCTCAGGTGATCCACCCACCTTGGCCTCCCAAAGTGCTGGGATTACAAGTGTGAGCCATCACACCCAGCCTAATTTTTGTATTTTTAATAGAGATGGGGTTTCACCATGTTGGCCAGGCTGGTCTTGAACTCCCGACCTCAGGTGATCCGCCCACCTCAGCCTCCCAAAGTGCTGGGATTATAGGTGTAAGCCACGGCCCCTGGCACCTGCCCCCAAACTCTCTTCCAGAACCCCATAATGCCCACCCCGTCCGTCCTCCCCACACTTTCCCTCCACCTACCCCACCATGTGGCCCATCCCCCACCTTCGCACCTGGCCCCAACCCCTCTGCCTGTTCCTCTAACTGCCAGGCCCAAGCCCTTATCAGGTGCCTCTCCCACCTCCTCGCCCAGCTTCTAGAACTGCCCCCTCTTAGTTCCACGCCCTCACTCCATGGAGTAGAAAGCATTTCGTGTGACTTGCAAGTCTCAGAGAAGCCAGCCCCAGCTCCTGGGCTGTGCTCAGGCGCACCTGAGCCCCAGGCATAGCTCGTCCAGTCCTAGCCTTACCCGTGGCCGAGCTCAACAGCCTTGGGCAGTAGGATGTCCTGACTCTGTTCCTAGCGGCTCTTGCCTTGGAGGAAGAATTGAGTCAACACAGGCAGGGACCACTCAGACCTGTAGGCGCTGCCTTCCAAGTTCCCCGTCCTGAGTTGTCCAAATTTCTGTCTGCCTCAGGGCTTCTGTTATCCAGGGTCCCGGATGGCTCAGCATTATTCTCTTTCAAAAGGCCCCTCCTCGGCTTCCTGACATTCCCGCCTGTGATATTTGAAGCACGCAGAAATACCACTTGCACATGGTCGAGAAAAAGGTCATTGCCTCACAATGAGTGCGTGGTCAGCTCGCGCTGCAGTAACAGATCAAAGACCAGGGACTTAAACAACGGGCCTCACTTTCTCACAGGTCTGGTGGCCGGAAGCCTAGGATCAAGATGTTGGCGGATCTGAAGGCTACTGAAGGACTGTCTTCCTGGCTTGCAGGTGGCCTCTCCTTGTTGTATCCTTACTGGTGGAGAGCGGAGCGGAAGCAAGCTCTCTCTTGTTGTCTTTTTATAGGGGCTTTCATCCATCTACGCAGGCTCCACCCTTTTGACCTAATTACCTCCCCAAGGCCCCATATTCAAATGCCGTCACACTAGTTGAGGTTTCAACATATGAATTTGGCAGGGGCAGAAAGCAAACATTTCAGCCATAGCCCTGAGGTAACCCTAAGACTACCCAGCATAGAGGGGGAGGTTTCAGTGAGCTGAGATCACGCCACTGCACTCCAGCCTGGGCAACAGAGCAAGACTCTGTCTCAAAAAAAAAGAAAGACTCCCCAGTGTAGTAACTTATGTAAAAGCACAGACTTTGGATCAGACAGCCCTGGGTGCACATCTCAGCACTGCCACTTACAGGTTGCATAGGCTGGAGCACCTCTCCTGCCTGGCTGGGCTTGGCTTCCTCAACCATATAAATGACATATAATGCTTGGCTTAGCAGCTCACACCTGGAATCCCAGCACTTTGGAAGGCCAAGGTGGGAAGATCGCTGGAATCCAGGCTTTCGAGACTTAGCCTGGGCAATATGGCGAAATAAAAAATACAAAAATCAGCCAGGTGTGGTGGTGCACCTGTGGTCCCAGCTCCTAGGGAGGCCGAGGTGGGAGGATCACTTGAGCCCAGGAGTTTGAGACTGCCGTGAGCCATGGTTGTGCCATTGCACTCCAGCCCGGGTGATGGAGCAAGACCCTGTCTCTAAATAAGTAAATGAATGATGTCATAAAAGCACCTCCCTCCAGCCAGGCGCGATGGCTCACACCTATAATCCCAGCACTTTAAGAGGCTGAGGTGGGCAGATCACCTGAGGTCAGGAGTTCAAGACCAGGCTGATCAACATGGAGAAACTCCATCTCTACTAAAAATACAAAAATTAGCTGGGTGTGGTGGCAGATGCCTGTAATCCTGGCTGAGGCAGGAGAATTTCTTGAACCTGGGAGGCGGAGGTTGCAGTGAGCCAAGCTCGCGCCACTGCACTCCAGTTTGGGCGACAGTGCGAAACTCCATCTCAAAAAAAAAAAAGTGCCTCCTCCTTCGGGCTGTGGTGAGGACTGTGGGGCACTCAGCGGGGCCTGCACATATAGCTTGCAGGATTCATATCTCACAGGGGAGCCCCAAGGTTCTGGCGCCTTCTCTCTTTCTCCGCAGCTAAAGCCTTGACAGCCACCAAGATCTGTCCTCCCGGTGCTGAGGCCCCGCTTCTCCTTCTAATTTGGTGGTTTTATCAACCAAGTCCAGAGTCATCCTTAGGCCTAATGGGTAGAGATAAGAATATTCTTCATTCCTGTTTCTTAGAGAAAGCAGGCACTGCCTGGAGGGACCCGAAGTAGATGGGCTTGCAGTTGGCTCCCCGGGTGACACTGACGCTTCCCTCAGTGTCACCATCTGCGAGCCGTGCAGTCTGGAGATGCTGCAGGCCTGAGGTGGATGGCAGACTCTGTCATTTCCTTGTACATTCTGCAGCTACAGTTATTTGTAAGACACGGCTGGGAGTTTGCCCCTAAGAGCTATTTTGGTTGGCTGCTGGTTAGGTGTATGTACGGTGCATCACTGCATTTAATTGGCACGATGGTGTGCACTGTTGACATACTCCCTTTGATGTCTGGAACCTGGGAAATCCAGGGACCAACCAGGTCAATGAGTGGAGACACAGGGCCCCAGTGTGCACTTGGCCAGGGCACCGAGAATTCCAGTCCCTCTAGAGCTCACGGTAATGATGGACAGGGCACTTCCCCCTGAGCTGAACCTTACCAGAGCATACTCTGCTTCTTGTTTAAAAAAAAAACAAAACAAAACAAAAAAAACAGGGAGAAATTCACATAACATAAAATTAACCATTTAAAAACATACAATTCGGCCAGGGGTGATGGCTCACACCTGTAATCCCAGCACTCTGGGAGGCCAAGGCGGGTGGATCACCTGAGGTCAGGAGTTTGAGACCAGCCTGGCCAACATGGTGAAACCCTGTCTCTACTGAAAACACAAAAATCAGCCGAGCGTGGTGACATGCACCTGTAATCCTAGCTATTCAGGAGGCTGAGGTGGGAGAATCACTTGAACCCCGGGATGGAGGTTACAGTGCCTACTTCACTCCAGCCTGGGAGAAAGAGCGAAAGTCCATCTTGAAATAAATAAATAAATAAAATACAATATACAGTTCAGTAGCATTTAGTACATTCACTTTGTTTGTGCAACTACCACTTCTATCTCCAAAACATTTCATCACCCCAGAGGAAGACTCCATTCCCACTAAGTAGCCAGCTCTCCTTCTCCCCTCCCCCAGCCCCTGGGGACCACTAACCTGCTTTCTCTCTCCATGATTTACCAATTTGGGATATCTTACATACATGGGATTATAAAATATGTGCTCTTTTATGCAGTTTTCCTCTTTTTTTCATTGAGACAGGGTCTTGCTCTGTCACCCATGCTGGAGTACAATGGCATGATCACGGCTCACTGCAGCCTCCACCTCCAAATGATCCTCCTACCCCAGCCTCCCAAGTAGTTGGGACCACAGGTGTCCACCACCCAGCCTGGCTAATTTTTTTTTGTTTGTTTTTTAGAGATGAGGTTTTCTAAGCAATCCTTCTTCCTTGGCCTTCCAATATGATGGGATTACAGACATGAGCCACCATGCCTGGCCTTTTGTGTAATATTTTCAAGGTTCATCTACATCGTAACAGATATTAGAACTTCATTCCTTTTTATGACTAAATCATATTTCATGGTATGGCTACACCACATTTTGTTTATCCATTCATCAGATGATGGACGTTTACTGTGAATAATGATGCACTGGCTCTCCACCACCGCCTCCTCCTTCTTCTCACCCTCCTCCCCCTTGTCCTCCTCCTCCTCCTCTTCATTTTTCTCCTTCTCCTTCATATGATTATTCTTATTCCTCTCCCTCCCCCTCATCTCCTTCCTCCTCCTCCTCATCTCCTTCCTCCTCTTCCTCCATCTCCTCTTCTTTGTTTTAGTTAAAAATTTTGGCTGAGTGAAATAGCTCATGTTTGTAATACCAGCACTTCAGGAAGCAAAGGTGGGAGGATTGCTTGAGCCCAGGAGCCCAAGACCAGCCTGGGCAATGTAGTGAGACTCCCATCTCTACAAGCACTCAAAAACTTAGCCAGGCATAGTGGCATGTGACTGTAGTCATAGCTACTCAGGAGGCTGAGGTGGGAGGATCACTTGAGCCCGGGAGGTTGAGGCTGCAGTGAGCTGTGATCACACCATTGCACTCCAGCCTGAGCGACAGAGTAAGACCCTGTCTTAAAAAATAATAATAGTAAAGTAAAATAATTTTGCTTGAAAAAGTAATACTTGTACATAGTACAAAATTCAAAGGGCTCTCATAGAGCACATGGTGAATTTCTTTTCCACACCTGCCCCCCACAGCCATCCAGTTCCCCTCCATGGAGTCAACCTACGGCACCAGTTTCTTGTACCTTCCTGTATCCTTAGCACTGTTTGTAATGTGTGGCAATAGACACTAATACAGGCCCTTCCTGCTTTGTGGGTTGAACGTTTGTGGAAGGCATCTGGAAGAGCTGTTCAGTTAGAAACAGTTCATTCTCTCCCTGGCTAGAAGCCCCCTCAAGAAAGAATCCAAGCCTCAAGTGAAGACCCCATTATGGAGGTGTTAGAAAAATTTATCCAGAGTGGTAGAAATGGTATGAACACAGCAATAAATTAAGAGTCAGTTGTGGCCAGGTGCGGTGGTTCACGCCTGTAATCCCAGCACTTTAGGAGGCCGAGGCAGGTGGATCACCTGAGGTCAGGAGTTTGAGACCAGCCTGGCCAACATGGCAAAACCCCATCTCTACTAAAAATACAAAAATTAGCCAGGCATGGTGGTGGGCGCCTGTAATCCCAGCTACTTGGGAGGCTGAGATAAGAGTATCACTTGAACCCGGGAGGCAGAGGTTGCAGTGAGCCAAGATCATGCCACTGCACTCCAGCCTGGGCCACAAAGAGCTAAACTCCATCTCAAAAAAATTAAAATAAAATCAAATAAGTCAGTTGTGAAGATGGGAAGACTAATTAGCAGAGGGAGAGGCTCTTCAAAGCAGGCACGGAGCGCCTCATTCAACAGCTGTGCCTTAACTATGATGGGAGGTCCCCATGGCAGGGAGGGAGGAAGTCAAGGGTCACAGCTGGAAGAAAAGTGAGCTGAGAGGAAAGCAACCCCGTAGTTGATCATTTATTTGGGAGAGCCGGGCCAGGTCCCGACTGAGAAAAGACCTCATGGACTTGAGGCCCAGGGCTGCTATCTTTAAAACAGTCCACCCACGAGGTCAGCTCTGAGCTGGCTTCTGGGAACTTGGCACTTGAACCATTCCTCCATTCCCTGGCTGATAAGGGTGACTCACTGTGCCTAGCCTGTATATACAAACAATATGGGTTAGGATAAATAACTGCTTTTTTTTCTTTTCTTCCTTCCTTCATTTATTTATTTATTATTGAGACAGGATCTTGCTCTGTTGCCCAGGCTGGAGTGCAGTGGAGTAATCTTGGCTCACTGCAACCTCCACCTCCCGGGCTCAAGTGATCCTCCACCTCCTGAGTAGCTGGGACCACAGGTGCATGTCACCACGCTGGGCTAATTTTTTTATTTTTGTACAGATTGAGTCTTGTAATGTTACCCAGGCTGGTCTAGAACTCCCGAGCTTAAGCGAGCCTCCTGCCTTGACCTCCCAAAGTGCAGGGATTACAGGCATGGGGCATTGAACCTGGCCCAACACCTGCTTTTCCTATGGGAGGGTTTTTTTTTTTTTAAGTTGCTCAGCAGGGATTGCCTATGTGACCAGCCTTCAGTAAAAACCTTGGGTGCTGAGTCTCTAAGGGATATCCTTGGGCAGACATATTGCACATGTGTTTTTCATGGCTGGGGAAGGAGCATGCTCTGTGAGCACCCTCGAGGGAAGGAGGAAGCCCCTGATGGCTGTAACAGAATTCTGCAAACTCCACTGGGTCCCATGAGCCCTTCTGGCAAATCACCAAGTGTGTGGGCCATCCCAGGGACCGCCACAACCCAGTACCAAAAGGAAAGATGGAAACTGAGTAGCAATCTAACAAAAACTGTCTGGGGAATTGAGAATCGGTTTGTGCTATATTTATGGGTTGCCTTGGTTACGAATAGTCAAAAAATTTAGAACCCCTGTGGGCTTAGCAGAGCAGTCATGAAAGACTGGTCTGAGTGAGGTTCATGATGAGAGAATGCAGAACAGGACCTAGGAGAGGCATTGCAGGGAGTTGACCCCTCACAGAACTGCCCAGCATACCAGGTTACAGGTCCAGCACGGCTGTACTGTCCGCTGTTTGAGGACCACCAGCCATTCTTCACTGTTAAGACAGGAGCACCCCACAGCAGCCTGACCACACCCCCCACTCCAGGCCATCCCTGTTCATGTCATGGCCCTTTTCGAGGGCTGTGATTCCAATCTGTCCCGCAAGAGGTCTTTCAGGTGACTTGTCTCCATATCCATCCCCCTTCTCTCTTCCCCAGAATACATTCAGTCGCCAGTGATTCCTCCCAAGGGCAAATCTCCCAGGCCTGGGGCCTGTCAAAGAACCCCACCTGCCTCTTGTCTTGGTCCACAATGCATTTAGGGCATCACGATTTTGCAGTGACCTTCAGAAGGTCTCTATAATGAGAGTGCCCAGCAGGCACGACTGTGACCATGGAGGTGATGGCAAGAGTATGACTCAGAGTTCCAGCTCTGCACAGGCTCCACTCCTGCCTCTGGCACCACAGAACAGACAATCTGGGACAGGCACATTTCAGGAAACACAAGCTGAACTCAGCCGCTCCTGCCCCAATGGGACACCTATTGATTTTCTGAGATCCTTGTAGAAACGGTGCACTGTGTGCTCGGTGGGCTGGGGAAGGGATCTAAGCTTAATTGCTAAACCTGACCAGTCTCTCCTGTTTGAACACACACAAGCACAGACACATTCCCATGTGCACACCTGGCACCTGCATGGGTCGACTGGCTGTGATGCAACTGAGTCCCCTTCCCCAGGAGGCCACCAGATGTCCCCAACTCCAGGGTTAGGCCAGCAGAGGGGCCCAGCTTCATTTGACCACCCCAACTGCTGGTCCTGGAGCTGGGTTCCCAGGGGGGCTTCCTCAGAGGCAAAAGTGCTTCCTGCCTCCCAGACAGCAGCTGCATGGCTCCCTCCCAGCCGAGGATGCTAAAGAGCCACAGACCACGTGCCTTAACCAGCAGAAATCTATTATTTCACAATTTTTCTTTTCTTCTTTTAGAAACAGAGTCTCACTCTGTTGCTCAGGCTGAAGTGCAGTAGTGCAATCATGGCTCACTGCAACCTCCACCTCCTGATCTCAAGCTATCCTCCCACAGCAACCGGAATAGCTGGGACCACAGGTGCATGCCATCATGCCCAGCTAATTTTTTTTTTTTTTGTAAAGATGGGGTTTCAGCTGGGTGCGGTGGCTCATGTCTGTAATCCCAGCACTTTGGGAGGCCCAGGCTGTTGGATCACCTGAGGCCAGGAGTTCGAAAACAGCCTGGCCAACAGGCTGAAACCCTGTCTCTACTAAAAATACAAAAATTAGCCTGGTGTGGTGGCGGGCGCCTGTAGACCCAGCTACTTGGGAGGCTGAGGCAGGAGAATCGTTTGAACCCAGGAGGTGGAGGTTTCAGTGAGCTGAGATCACACCACTGCACTCCACCTGAGCGACAGCGAGACTCCATCTCAAAAACAAAAAGATGGGGTCTCACTATGTTGCCCAGGTTGGTCTCAAACTCCTGGCCTCAAATGATCCTTCTGCCTTGACCTCCCAAAGTGCTGGGATTACAGGCAGGAGCCACCACAACCGGCGATTTTTCCACAATTCTGAAGCCTAAAAGTCCAAGTTCAAGGTGTTAGCAGGGTTGGGTTTTTGTTCACGCCTCCTACGTTGGCTGCATGACCTTCACCGGGTCTCCCCTCTGTGTCTGTGTCTATGTTCCTCTTCTTATAAGGACACCCATCGTGTTGGATTAGGGTCCATTTTCACCTAATTACCTGTTTTATTTTATTTTATTTTGAGACAGAGTTTCACTCTCGTCACCCAGGCTGGAGTGTAGTGGCGCGAACTTGGCTCACTGCAACCTCCGCCTCCCAGATTCAAGTGATTCTCCTGCCTCAGCCTCCCAAGTAGCTGGGATTACAGGTGCTGCCACCACACCCGGCTAATTTTGTAGTTTTACTAGAGACGGAGTTTCAACTGTTGGCCAGGCTGGTCTCAAACTCCTGACCTCAGGTGATCCACCCGCCTTGGCCTCCCAAAGTGCTAGGATTACAGGCGTGAGCCACTGCACCTGGCCTAATTACCTCTTTTTTCTTTTCTTTTTTTTTTTTTTTGAGACAGAGTCTAGCTCTGTTGCCCAGGTTGGAGTGTAGTGGCTGTGATCTCAGCTCACTACAACCTCCACCTTCTGGGTTCAAGCGATTCTCCTGCCTCAGCCTCCCGAGTAGCTGGGGTTACAGGCACCTGCCACCATGCCCGGCTAATTTTCGTATTTTTAGTAGAGACGGAGTTTCACCATGTTGGCCGGCTGGTCTTGAACTCCTGATCCCCCCATCTCAGCCTCCCAAAGTGCTGTGATTACAGGTGTGAGCCACAGCGCCCGGCCCTAATTACCTCTTTAAAGACCCTGTCTCCAATAGTCACATTCTGAGCTACAGGGTTTGGGGTTCTAACATACGAATTTGGTGATGGGAACGCAATTCAGCTCTTAACAGGTGCCCACTCAGAAAACTGCCACCCAGCAGCAAAAGGGTTAAAGGCAGAAGCCGGGTAGGGGTGGAGAGTTGGGGGGAGTGTGTGTCTGCATTAAGTAGATTAAGGGGGAGGGACTGCTCCCAGCCTCAGCTATAATTAGAGAAATTAAAGTCAGGGCTGGAAAGAGCAGGAGCTCTCCTGCCTTATCATTAGTGGGGAGTGTGCCGGTGCTCCGGCGGAAGGCTGGGTTTGCTGCCGCTGGGATCTGTAATAAGGGGAGGAAGTGAGCCAACTCCAGCCAAGGTGCTTGGCGCTTGGCTCAGAACAGACCTGGGAGAACATGAGACCATCCTAAGGTCTCTGGGAGACCAGCCTGCAAGCCTCCGGGTGCCCCCAGCCAAAGTCCACCCCAAGTGTTCCCCCCACATTCTACCAGAGGAGCACTGGCCGGTCCAGCTCCGACTGCTCAGAGCACTCGACCCCTCTCCCCACAAATAGCGCAATTTGCTGCCCGAGCTACAAGAGGTGTTTGTTTGAAACGTGAAGGTACCGAAGGACTGATCCAGGTGCCCTGGATGCACTGGGTACAGCGGGAAACTAGTCCTTTCCAGAGGACGCTGCTAGAGGGGGTGGGGTCGGGTCCAGTAAGGAGCAGAGTGGAACCCCCTTGTGTGGCTGCATCAGAGGCCACCCAGGGGCTACAGCATGAGCAGTCACAACTTCAGTGTGGGGGCAGTGATGACTTCCCTTGCTCAGGAATTCCAGCTTTTGTCTTCCTTCTACCCTTCACCCAAAAGACAGGAACGGGGGAGAAAAAAAGGGAGTGTCCTGGGGCAAAGGGAGACACAGCCCTCCACAGACATGGGTAGGGGTAACAAAAGGAGAGAGGGCGGGGGAGAGACTGAGAGGCAGAGGCAGAGAGAGAGATGGAGAGAGAGGCAGAGAGAGAGGGAGAGACAGAGAGGCAGAGAGAGGGGAGGAGGAGGGAGAGACAGAGAGGCAGAGAGACCTAGAGACAGAGAGAGGGAAAGAGAGACAGAGAGAGAGGGGGAGGGAGAGACAGAGAGGCAGAGAGAGAGGGAGAGAGAGACAGAGGGAGAAAGAGAGGGAGAGACAGAGAGGCAGAGAGAGAGAGAAGCAGAGAGACATAGAGAGAGGGAGAGAGAGAGTCGGGGTAGATACAGAGAGGGAGAAAAGAGACAGAAATAGAGAGAGAGGGAACAAGAGGGCGGGGAGAGGAGAGAAAGAGACTGACAGAGGGAACAGAGGGAGTCAGGGAGAGAAGGAGGGAGAAAAGGAGAGAGGAAGAGACAGGTGGGGAGAGAGGGAGGGAGAAAAGGAGAGAGGGAGGAAGGGACAAAGAGCTTGGCTCAGGCAGGCCAACAAGACTGTTTTACCAGGAACACAGTGATGAGAACAGAGCTCTAGCCTGGAGGGGCTGATGCACCCTGTGGAAGTCACTTCATCGGAGGGGCTGCGTGCTCTCTACGAAGAAGACGATGTGCTGCGCTAGTGCGTGGTGGGACAAGACCTCTCTGAGGAGGTAACACTGAATTCAGACTGGAACGAGAAGGAGACACAAAGGCTTGGAACTCACAAAGGGGAGTTCCAAGCAGCAAATGCAGGAGCCCTGGGTGGGGGTCAGCACTGGGCACTGGAGGGGAAGAAGGCCAGGTGCCTGGACCCCAGGAAACTAGAAGGGGAAGGAGGAGACGGGGTGGGAGAGCTGGGCAGGCCAGACCACAGAGCAGCAGGGATGGATTCTAGTTGTATTTGAGGGTGCAGAGAATGAGGTGCTGGGATTTGTGCTGTAGCCGGGTCACTCTGGCTGCTGGGCTGGGGAACACGGGAGAGGAGTGGGGAGGCAGAGAGCTGGGAGGGCCAGCCTGATCCGGAGTGGGCTGAGGCAGTGGGGGTGGAGGGAAGTGTAGGTTGGGATATGTCTGGAGGGACGAGCCTAGGTGACTGGCTCAGGGCAGGAGAAAGAAGGAAATAAATGCAACTCCTGGGTCTGGAGGCTGTGCAGTGGCAGGTGCTGTTCTCTGCAATGGGGAAGGTGGGATCAGAGAATTTGCACATGCTCAATCCATGGGCCTATCAGCACCCAGGAGAGGTGTCAAGAAGAGATGGGTCTCATGGGGGCTCAGGGGAGGTGTCAGCGCCAGGAACAGAAATGCAGAAGACAGCGGCAGATGCTCCAAAAGGGCACGGCACAGGTATTAACAGCGTCCTAGGAGGCGCTGTCCAGCACCGCAGCCAGCAGCCACTGTGGCTTTTCACATTTAAATTCATTAAAATGAAACAAAAAGGAAACTTCGGGCCCAGTGCGGTGGCTCACGCCTGTAATCCCAGCACTTTGGGAGGCCAAGGCGGGTGGATCACCTGAGGTCAGGAGTTAGAGGCCAGCCTGGCCAACATGGTGAAACTGTCTCTACTGAAAATACAAAAATTAGCTGGGCATGGTGGCATGTGCCTGTAATCCCAGCTACTCAGGAGGCTGAGGTAGGGGAGAATCGCTTGAACCCAGGAGGCAGAGGTTGCAGTGAGCTGAGATCGTACCACTGCACTCCAGCCTGGGCAACAGAGGGAGATACTCCGTCTCAAAAAAAAAAAAAAGGAAACTGGTTTCTCAGTCACAGTGGCCACCTTGCACGTGGCTCATGGCTACTGTGTTGTACAGCACAGAGAGAACATCTCCAACACTGTAGAAAAATGGGGCTGGGCATGATGGCTCACATCTGTAATCCCAGCACATTGGGAGGTGGAGGCGGGCAGATCACTTGAGCCCAGGAGTTTGAGACCAGCCTGAGCAACAGAATGAGACCCTCATGTCTACAAAAAACAAAAAATTAGCCCAGCGCGGTGGTGCATGCTTGCAGTCCCAGCTGCTCAGGAGGTTGAGGCCTCAGTGAGCCATAATTGTGCCACCGCTCTCTAGGCTGGATGACAGAGCAAGACCCTGTCTCAAAAACAAGAAAAAACCTCTGTTGGACCATGCTAAGACAGAAAAGAGAGCCAAGGGTTGAGCCAGGCACAGGCCAGCATTGAGTGTTCAGAAAGGACACCTGGAAAATGTGCTGTCTGGGGGGCCTGGAGCTGAGAGGTAAGGTCGCTCATCAGAGACCTGGTCAAAGGCCAGCTTAGTGAAGAGTGAAGCGGACTGAAGTAGCGGAGGGGAGGAAGTGTAGACCACGAAAGGAAGGAAATAAGCATCAGGCCGGGCGCAGTGGTTCACGCCTGTAATCCCAACACTTTGGGAGGCTGAGGTGGGCAGATCAAGAGGTCAGGAGTTCGAGACCAGCCTGGCAAACATGGTGAAACCCCGTCTCTACTAAAAATACAAAAATTAGCCAGGCGCAGTGGCGCGGGCCTGTAGTCCCAGCTCCTTGTGCAGGAAAATAACTTGAACCTGGGAGGCGGAGCTTGCAGTGAGCCGAGATCGCGCCACTGTACTCCAGTCTGGGCAACAGAGCAAGAGTCCGTCTCAAAGGAAAAAAAAAAAAGCATTAGCTCAAGGGTGGTCACCTAGGAGGTGTCATTGTCACAGGGGGAAGGACTGGAGTCTTCAGGCCTCTATGCCATTGACTATTCACGGCCTGGCTGACCCCTTTCTCAGGATGTCCTACAACAGCTGGAGCCCAGAGGACAGAGCCCAGGCTGAGAGTCAGCAAGGACAGGGGGCACTCTGCCCTGAAGCCCGGGCTCACTCCCTGCACCGTGAGTTAAAGGTGGCACTGAGCTGTCTTTCTGCTTATTCTAGATCCAGGTTCGCTGGCGCTGGCCACATCCAAGGCCAGGGCCCGAGCTCACCAGCTGAAGCGGAACCTGTCTCAGGGGGTCCAAGCCAGCAGAGCCATTTCAACAGCGTCAAGTCTTCTCAGCCCGGGGCAGACCCAGAAACAAAGGGCTCCCACTCCAGGGCCCCGTGCCAAGGCTCTGAGCCACTTCCTTACACCGTGTGCTCAAGGCGAAGGTGGACATCCCCAGACAGGGCCGGGGCACAGTGTAGGTGGCCTCCTACGTCTTTCCTGTGTGCCCCTTCCCTACTGTCTCTTTGTCTTTGTGTGTCTGAATTTCCTCTTCTTTTCTTTCTTTTTTTTTTGGAGACAGAGTCTTGCTCTGTTGCCCAGGGTAGAGTGTAGTGGTGTGATCTCAGCTCACTGGAACCTCCGCCTCCCAGGTTCAAGCGATTGTCCTGTCTCAGCCTCTCGAGTATCTGGGATTACAGGTGCCTGCAACCACGCCTTTTAGTAGAGACGGGGTTTCACCATGTTGGCCAGGCTGGTCTCAAACTCCTGACGTCAGGTGATCCACCCGCCTTGGCCTCCCAAAGTGCTGGGATTACAGGCGTGAGCCACCGTGCCTGGTCTGAATTTCCTCTTCTTATAAGGACACCAGTGAGACTGGATTATCGCTCGCTGAGCCTCAATTTAATCACCTCTTTAAAAGCCCCATCTCGAAATAAACTCACATTCTGAAGTACAGGGGTTAGGGATTCATTATGAGTTAATTTTAATTTTATTTTATTTTTTTAGAAATGGGGTTTTACTATGTTGGCCAGGCTGGCCTGAAACTCTTGGTCTCAAGCGATCTTCCCACCCAGCCTTCTGAGTAGCTGGGACGACAGGTACATATCACCATGCCCGGCTTTCATCGTGAATTTTTTTTGAGAGGGACAAATCAGCTCCTCACACACAACCTCAGGTCCTATTCTAGGACACCATCAGAATGTGAAGAGATAAAAAGGCAGAAGCCCCTTCCTCACTTGGCCTGTCTGAGCTCTGGGTTCAAATCCTGCTCTAGAATATAAAACTGCACAGACGGCCGGGCGTGGTGGCTCAAGCCTGTAATCCCAGCACTTTGGGAGGCCGAGACAGGTGGATCACGAGGTCAGGAGATCGAGACCATCCTGGCTAACACGGTGAAACCCCGTCTCTACTAAAAATACAAAAAACTAGCCGAGCGAGGTGGCGGGCGCCTGTAGTCCCAGCTACTCGGGAGGCTGAGGCAGGAGAATGGCGTAAACCCGGGAGGCAGAGCTTGCAGTGAGCTGAGATCTGGCCACTGCACTCCAGCCCAGGCAACACAGCAAGACTCCATCTCAAAAAAAAAAAAAAAAAAAAAAACTGCACAGACAACACGACTCAGGTTATGGAAATTAAATATGAAGACAAAGCAAATATTCTAAAAGATTAAATGGCAGGCTTATATGGGTAGATTGATTTTTCATTTTCCATTTTTTTGTATGGTATGTATTAGCCGTTGTTTTTAATAAAGAAATGGTTTTTTATTTTATTTTATTATTATTTTTAAGAAATGTTTTTAAAAATCCCAATTCAGCTGCTTAATGTAAAACCATGAACAAATTACTTTTTTTTTTTTTTTGAGACAGATTCTTACTCTGTCCCCCAGGCTGGAGTGCAGTGGCACAATCTCAGCTCCCTGCAACCTCCACCTCCAGGGCTCAAGTGATTTTCCTGCCTCAGCCTCCTAAGTAGCTGGGATTACAGGCATGCACCCACCACACCCTGCTAATTTTTGTATTTTTAGTAGAGACGGGGATTTCACCATGTTGGCTAGGCTGGTCTCAAACTCCTGACCTCAGGTGATCCACCTGCCTCAGCCTCCCAGAGTGCTAAGATTACAGCATGTGCCACCACGCCCAGCTAATTTTTGTATTTTTAGTAGAGACGGGGGTTTCGCCATGTTGGCCAGGCTGGTCCAGCCTCAAGTGATCCACCCACCTCAGCCTCCCAAAGTGCTGGGATTACAGGCGTGAACCACTGCACCTGGCCAAGACATGCTTTTTAAATCCCAACTCAGCTGCTTAATGTAAAATAAAAGACAAATTCCTTCTGAAAGGGCTTCCCTTCTCCATCTGTGAAATCGGGTTTATGCTGCCTCCCATAAAGGAAGTCGAAGGATTAAATGATGTAACTTATATCAGTGATTTTCTAACTTACTGGCCATAGAATCCCTTTACTCTCCTAAAAATTACTGAAGCCTCAAAGTGCTTTTCTTCCTATGCATGTTACTCACCAGTATTTATTATATTCTAAATTAAAACAGAAATTTAAAATTTTATTTAACTCCCTTACAATAACAACAATAAACCACTAATGCTAACATAAGTCACACCTTTCTATGAAAAAAAAAAACTATATCTTTTAAAACAACACAATGTTAGTCAGAAGGTGCTGTTTTAAAGTAGTGCAAGTCTGGGCGCAGTGGCTCACGCCTGTAATCCCAACACTTTGGGAGGCCGAGGCAGGCAGATCACTTGAGGTCACGAGTTCAAGACCAGCCTGGCCAACATGGCGAAACCCCGTCTCTACTAAAAATACAAAAATTAGCCAGGCGCCGTGGAGCACACCTGTAATCCCAGCTACTCAGGAGGCTGAAGCAGGAGAATCGCTCAAATCCAGGAAGAGGAGGTTGCAGTGAGCTGAGATCACACCACTGCACTCCAGCCTGGACAGGAGAGTGAGATTCTGTCTCAGTAAGTAAATAAATAAATAAATAAATAAATAAATAAATAAAGTAGTGCAGATCTCTTTAATGTCTGGCTTAACGGAAAGAAGCAGCTGGACTCTTCTGTCTACTTCTACATTCTGGCCATTGTGATATGTTGTTTTGATTGAGAAGAACGAAAACTTCCTTGCGGCTGGGCACGGTGGCTCGTGCCTGGAATCCCAGCACTTTGGGAGCCTGAGGCGGGTGGATCACCTGAGGTCAGGAGTTCAAGAACAGCCTGACCAACATGGCAAAATGCCGTCTCTACTAAAAATACAAAAAATTAGCTGAGCGTATTGGCAGACGCCTGTAATCCCAGCTACTTAGAAGGCTGAGGCAGGAGAATCGCTTGAACCTGGGAGGCAGAGGTTGCAGTAAGTTAAGATCGTGCCATTGCACTCCAGCCTGGAGGACAGAGCGAGACTCTGTCTCAAAAAATAAATAAAATAAAATAAAAGCTCCTTGGGTCTCAGAGGGCCCCACTTTGAGAACTGCTGACTTACACAAAGCCCCTGGCACGGGGCTGGGTGGGGTGCCCCCAGCCTGGGTCCTACAGGGACAGTCAGGACTGTTCTGGTCCCGATTCCAATTCAGCAGCACAAGATTGGCCTCCCAGGGACAATGGCAAGTGGCAAGAGCCGCGGAGGCAGCTTGGGAGGTGGTGATGACAGAGGATAGAATCGACCCAGAAAAGCAAACTTTGATTTGCTAAAAATACCCCTGAGTTAGGAAAGTCTCCCCCTAACGGCCCCTCCCCATTCAAATCCATGAAAAGCCAGATGCAAGGCACCAAGCCAGGATTGAGATCAGGCAATTAGACCATTTCAGACAAGCTTACAAAGCTCTCAGACGCACAGACATTTCAACCGCACAAAGAAAATGTGCACTTTGTGGATACAATGACAGCAAATCATTTTCTCTTTTTGTCCCTCTTCTTCGTCCCTGTTCATAGACAAATGATGGAGAGAAATAAGCATGATTCTGTGCAGACAAGACGAAAATAAGTTTAACAACAAAAGGAACATCTTTTAGGGAAGCTTTAGGGCTGATGCAGCCCCGTCAGGGTGGGGAGCAACTTCCCACCCCCCCGCACAGCCTGCTGGGGTCTGCCTGGCCCCTGAGTCCACGAAGTCCCTGGATGACAGAGGCTTGGGTGGGGGAGCATCTGCCCTGATGTGGGGGGCACAAGGGGACCTGAAGGCACCAGCTGGAATCAGAGAGACCACTCTGTGGACGTCCTTGCCAAAGCTGCAGGTATGAGGCTGGGGAGGACCCCAAAGAGTCTCCCAGACTCTAGTAATGGCATTTGCAGCCGGCCACTAGTGATAGAACATAATCTAATCACTGCTCTGAGATACCTACTTAACTCGGCCCCAGCTGACTACCCATGTGCCTTTCTCTCAACTATGAGAGGCCACTCAGAATCGGGGTTCCCAGCCACGCCTTACTGTCCCCCTGGCCGTTCCTTCCTCTGCTGAACGATAAGCAACCTTTTCCCAAGAAGAGTGCCTCTACTCCCCTCCTATGCTCCTGGGTCCCAGCCTCCAGCAGGAAGATACATCCCATAGCCACACCGTGTGGGAACTGCCAGCCGCAAGGCTCAGCAGGGGCTGCTGGGAAGCCTCTCTGTCCTAGTCGGCTCCAGCTACCATTGCAAACCACAGACTGGGAGGCCTCTTGACAGGCATGTGTGTCTCATGGAGCTGTTGGCAGATTTTGTTCTCAGGGAAGACTCTCTTCCTGGCTCGAAGCTGGCCACCTCCTTGCTGTGTCCTCACATGGCAGAGAGAATTCAATCACAATCTCTCTGGGTCTCTTCTTATAAGAGCACTAATCCCATGGATAGGGACCCACCACCCTCATGCCTTATCTAACCTCATCACTTCCTAAGGCCCGTCTCCTAATACCATCATACTGACAGCTATGGTTTCAACATAGGGATTGTCAGGGGGACACAATATTCAATCTAGAGCATTCTATATGGCTCCTCCACCATCCCCCACTGCAGCTCTTCACAAGGGACTCTCCACCATCCCCCCAACCCCTCACAAAGGACCCAGCCATAGAACTCACTGCAGAGGAATTGACTGGGCTGTCCTGGGGAGGGGCTGGATCAGTGCCACCATCTGTCCTGCAACAGGAGGCCCCACCTGGACAGCAGGGTCATTTGCAGGGAGACACAATGCTCTGTGCTCCCTGTCTCCACTGAGCCGCCCTCCCAGCCCCTGCAAATGCACACACTCTTTCCACCTTCCTCACTTCCCACACAAAAAAGAACGTCCTTCTGCAAAAAGCTCCACATGAAAAGTCAGCATTCAATATTAGGAGAAAGGCTTTGTTTTGGGGAGGAAGGAGGAGAGAACTGAAAAGTCATGTGAGCCTAAAATGTCTATAGCTCTGGTGGGGGCTTTGTATCTATGCATTATCTCATTCTCACACATCTCATGAAGTAGGTGGCATTATCCCCATTTTACACAGCGGAAATCTAAGTTCTCACAGCTGGGGAGTCAGGAGGCCAGGATCCTCAAGAGTCTGTCCAGTGCCAAAGTTATTCACTTTCTTTCTTTCTTTCTTTTTGAGACGGAGTCTTGCTCTGTCTCCCAGGCTGGAGTGCAATGGTGAGATCTCGGCTCGCTGCAAACTCTGCCTCCCGAGTTCAAGCAATTCTCCTGCCTCAGGCTCCCAAGTAGCTGGGATTACAGGTGCCCGCCACCATGCCCGGCCTGCAGGTGCTATTAACATCTGCATATTTGTAGATCAGGAGCATTCTCTAGGCTATCGGGGGAGCCTCATTTGACGGTCCATTAATTTATTTGACTTATATATTTTGCAAACAACTTGCTCCTGCCTATGATAGAACATCCAGTTGAAATCCACAAATTACAGATACGTGTGACAGCAGGCAGCTGCACATTCATGAAAACATCAGTTATGAAATGTCAGCATGAAAAGATGTTTTACCAAAGATCGTAGGCTTCTAGATGGGTGCTCTGCCTGAAAGGTGAGACTTTATCCTTCAGGGCAGCTGGGTCGATCTGCATTAATGAATCCACAGGCTGGTGCTTGTCCTGGACATCAAGGTGGTAAGAATTACTTGGCAAGTCTCATCTGACCCCACTGAGCAGGCCAGGCCAGCTCCTTAGCAACTGGGCCAAGTACTTGGGGAGAGCAAGCAGTGCCAGGCCACTCGTTTGCTTTCCCGAACAAAAACATATTTTATTATTTTTAAAATAATTTTTGTTTTTTCTACCACACTTGGCTAATTTTTGTATTTTTTTGTAGAGATGAGGTCTCACTACATTGCCCAGGCTGGTCTGGAACTCCTGAGCCCAAGCAATCTGCCCGCTTTGGCCTCCCAAAGTGCTGGAATTACAGGTGTGAGTCACCGCACCCGGCCGAAAGCGTATTTTATTATTTTATTTTATTTTACTTTTTGAGAGAGTCTTGCTCCATCGTCCAGGCGGGAGTGCAGTGGCATGATCTCAGAGGCTCACTGCAATCTCTGCCTCCCAGATTCAAGCAATTCTCCGGCCTCAGCCTCCAGAGTAGCTGGGATTACACACATGTGCCACCACGCCCGGCTAATTTTTGTATTTTTAGTACAGACGGGGTTTTACCATGCTGGCCAGGCTGGTCTCGAACTCCTGACCTCAGGTGATCCACCAGCCTCGGCCTCCCAAATTGCTGAGATTACAGGCATGAGCCACCATGTCCAGAAAAAAGCATATTTTAAAGCAACTCAGAGTCCTGGGAATGTTCAGGGTAGGCCTTGGGCGTGTTGTCCCACCCCATTTAACTAAAGGGGATGTATTGGTCAGGGTTCTCTAGAGGAACAGAACTAATAGGATAGATATATATATGAAGGGGAGTTTATTAGAAGAATTGATTCACACAGTCACCAGGTGAAGTCCCACAATAGGCCATCTGCAGACTGAGGAGCAGCGAAGCCAGCCTGAGTCCCAAAACCTCAAAAGCAAGGAAGCCGACAGTGTAGCCTTTACTCTGTGTCCGAATGCCTGAGAGCCCCTGGCAAATCACTGGGGTAGGTCCAAGAGTCCAAAAGCTGAAGAATTTGGAGTCCAATGTTTGAGGGCAGGAAGCCTCCAGCACGGGAGAAAGAAGAAGGCCGGAAGACCCAGCGAGTGTCCTTACTCTACTTTCCTCTGCCTGCTTTATCCTAGCCACGTCGGCAGCTGATTAGATGGCGCCCACCCAGATTGAGGTGGGTCTGCCTCTCCCAGTCCACCGACTCAAACGTTCATCTCCTTCGGCAACACCTTCATAGACGCACACAGGAACAATACTTTGTATCCTCCAATCCAATCAAGCTGACACTCCATATTAACCATCACAGGGGACACTCCAATAATGACCACCTTAGGTCGGCACTGTCAGCCAGACATGACTTCTGCTTCTGTACCTCATCCCTTCCCCCATCATCTTCTGAACTTTGGGGGAGGCCCCGCTCAACCTGGGGGGAGCTTCCAGTTATTCTTAAAAGCGTGATGTGGTGGAAAGTGAATGACTTGGCCAGGGGCGGTGGCTCATGCCCGTAATCTCAACACTTTGGGAGGCTGAGGCGGGTGGATCACCTGAGGTCAGGAGTTTGAGACCAGCTTGGCCAACATGGTGATACCCCACCTCTACTAAAAATAGAAAAATTAGCTGGGCCTGGTGGCCTGCACCTGTAATCCCAGCTACTCGGGAGCCTGAGGCAGGAGAATTGCTTGAACCCGGGAGGCAAAGGTTGCAGTGAGCCGAGATCAAGCCATTGCATATAGCCTGGGCAACAGAGCGAGACTCCATAACCAAAAAAAAAAAAAAAAAAAAAAAAAAGCACCTGCAAAACCAAAATCGCATGCCTCTTCTGCCAGCACGTATACACTTCCCTAACCAGTAGAGACGAGGCGGCAGCCTCCCGCATGGCCCCAGTGGTCCTCACCTCCTGGTATCCATGCCCTTGTGGAATCTCCTTCCCTTGTGTGTGGGCTGGACCTGCTTCCAACAAATATAACACAAAAATGATGTCACTTCCAGGTTACAAAAAGAAACCATGGGCCAGCGTGGTGACTCACGCCTGTAATCCCAGCACTTTGGGAAGCCGACGGGGGAGGATCACTTGAGCCCAGGAGTTAGTGATCAGCCTGGGCAACATGGCAAAACCCCAACTCTACAAAAAATACAAGAACTAGCCAGGCGTGATGGCACATGCTCATAGTCCCAGCTGCTCGGGAGGCTGAGTCAGGAGGATCACTTGAGCCTGGGAGGTGGAGGCTGCAGTGAGCTATGATCACACCACTACACTCCAGCCTGGGCAATGGAGTCAGACCCTGTCTCAAAAAAAAAAAAAAAAAAAAGGGAAAAGAGAAATAAATGGTGGCTTCTGTCCACTCGCCCCTCTCTCACTCTCGCTGGCTCTGAGGGTGACTCTTCCTGCCATAGCTGCTTTATAAAGAGGCTCTTGCAGCAGGAAACTGAGGGCAGTCCTTGATCAGCAGCCAGCAAAGAACTGAGTTCTGCGAGCTTAGGGAGCGAGCTTAGAATTAGATCATTCCCCAGTGGCACCATCTGATGAGAATACGACCCCAGCCAACTCCCTAACCATGGGCTTCCTGAGAGACCATGAGGCAGAGGCACCCAGCTAAGCTGTGCCCAAATTCCTGACCCATAATAATAATGAGATAATACATGTTTGCTATTACAGGCCTCTGTGTGTTGAGGCGTGAGTTACACAGCAAAAGCTCCCTGATACACAGACATACACACGTGCTATACAGACAGTTACCAAGTCTCACATCAGTTCTTACACACATAGTCACAGATAAGAGGTAGAGCCAGAAAAACACGAGCGCAGATTTCTATTATCAAACCTTCAAGGCTGGGTGTTGCACTATTGTGGTTTTTTGGTTGGTTGGTTGGTTGGGGTTTTTTTGTGGGGGTTTTTTGTTTTTGTTTTTGCTTGGTTTTGTTTTTGAGATGGAGTCTCGCTCTATTGCCCAGGCTGGAGTGCAATGGTGCAATCTCAGCTCACTACAACCTCTGCCTCCTGGGTTCAAGCAATTCTCCTGCCTCAGCCTCCTGAGTAGCTGGGATTACAGGCACCCGCCATCATGCCCGGCTAATTTTTGTGTTTTAGTAGAGATGGGGTTTCACCATATTGGCCAGGCTGGTCTCGAACTCCTGACCTCAGGTGATCCGCCCGCCTCGGCCTCCCAAAGTGCTGGGATTACAGTCATGAGCCACCGCTCCTGGCCTTTTTTGTTTGTTTGTTTGTTTGTTTTCAGACAGGGTCTCGCTCTGTTTCCCAGGCTGAAGTGCAGCAGGGCAAACACAGCTCACTATAGCCATGACTTCCTGGGCTCAAGTGATCCTCCTGCCTCAGCCTCCCATGTAGCTGGGGCCACAGGTGCACACCACCACACCCCAGCTATTATTGTCATTTTCGTATTTAAAGTTTCCAAATTCTTTTTTTTTTTTTTTTTTTTGAGACGGAGTCTCGCTCTGTCGCCCAGGCTGGAGTGCAGTGGCGCGATCTCGGCTCACTGCAAGCTCCGCCTCCTGGGTTTACGCCATTCTCCTGCCTCAGCCTCCTGAGTAGCTGGGACTACAGGCGCCCGCCACCACGCCCGGCTAATTTTTTGTATTTTTAGTAGAGATGGGGTTTCACCGTGGTCTCGATCTCCTGACCTTGTGATCCGCCCGCCTCGGCCTCCCAAAGTGCTGGGATTACAGGCGTGAGCCACCGCGCCCGGCTCCAAATTCTTCTAAAGTCAAACAGTCCACTAACCCTGAGGCAGGAGGAAGCGGGGGGGTGGGGAGAGGCAGCTAGCTTTTGTTTTCAGATTTCTTTTTTCTCTTTTTTTGAGACAAGGTCTTGCTCTGTTACTCAGGTTCGAGTGCAGGGGCATAATCACAGCTCACTGCAGCCTCAACCTCCTGAGCTCAAATGATCCTCCCACCTCAGCCTCCCAAGTAGCTGGGACTACAGGCATGTGCCACCATGCCTGGCCTTTTTTTTTTTTTTTTTTTTGGAGAGACAGGGTCTCACTATATTGCTCAGGCTGGTCTTGAACTCATAGACTCAAACAATCCTCCCTTCTCAGGCTCCCAAAGTGCTGGGAATACAGGCATGAGCAACCATGCCCAGCCTGTTTTCAGGTTTCTGAAGCTAAGTAGCTCAGTTTGTCTGACTTACCTACGATGGCTCTCTCTCCCTCTTCTATGTAAAAAACAGCCTATCTGGGAGAAAATTAAGTGCCAGCCAAAGGGGTATCTACCTTGCTTACTGTGGGACATTACTTCTATTCCTAATTCAAGCTTTTAAGAATAATTTTTATTTTAATATCTTGAATGAATGAGAAGAATCCATCCATAAAATAGACTGCTCGATATTTCATTACACTCAGATCCCAGCCGAAGTACCCTGCCGGCTGCCTGCTTTCCCTTGGCCAGGAGGGTGCAGGTGTCCCCATGGAGAGAAGCAGCCTGAACTCCTTGGCTTTGCCCAGATCCAATGCCAATACCCTGTGCCAGGCCCCACTGGCTTCAAAGATTCCCTCCATACCCTGGCATGCCCTACTGACTCATCCTCTTGCTGCAGGATGCACATAAGCATCCATCTTCCTGAAAGTCATTTATTAAAAGACAGTCTATCTTAGAAAGAGCTCTAGGCCGGGCACGGTGGCTCACACCTGTAATCCAAGCACTTTAGGAGGCCAAGGTGGGTGGATCACGAAGTCAGGAGTTCGAGACTAGCCTGGCCAAGATGGTGAAACCCTGTCTCTACTAAAAATACAAAAATTAGCCAGGTGTGGTAGCAGGTGCCTGTAATCCCAGCTACTCAGGAGGCTGAGGCAGGAGAATCACTTGAACTCGGGATGCGGAGGTTGCAGTGAGCCGAGATCGCACCACTGCACTCTAGCCTGGGCAACAGAGCAAGACTCCGTCTCAGAAAGAAAAAAGAAAAGAAAAGAAAAGAAAGAGCTCTAGTGCCCCAGGAAAGGCCTGCTGGGGTGCAAGCTCAGGTGTGTGTAACTGAGCTGGCCTTGGCTAAACTCCAGTCGCCGAGGCAGCTTGGAAATTAGCCCAAGGGGAAGGGAGGGTGAGTAAGAAGGGGCCGGAGCAGGGTGGACCTGTGGCCAGAAAGAGAAATGGGATGAGCACAGCACGGCAAAGGGCCCATGCAGATGAGGCGTCTCCAGTCAAGGTGGCCCAAGAGAAAAATTCTCTGTGGGGACTGATCAAGAACCACCCACGTTGGGAGGCTGAGGTGGGCAGATTGCTTGAGCCCAGGAGTTCCAGACCAGCCAGGGCAACATGGTGAAACCTCATCTGTACTAAAAGTTGTTAAAATTAGCTGGGCACAGTGGCACATACCTGTGGTCTCAGCTACTGGGGAGGCTGAGGTGGGAGGATCACCTGAGCCTGGGGAGGTCAAGGTTGCGTGAGCCATGATCATGCCACTGTACTCCAGCCTGGGCGACAGAGTGAGATCCTGTCTCAAAATAAATAAATAAATAAAAAGAGCCACTATGTGGGGAAGGGACAGTCATCCTCTTCTGAAGAACCCGTGTCAGGACTGAGGGGTCATCCAGAAGGCTCGGACCAGCACCCTTAGCCTTTCCCAGCAGCACAAGGGACCGAAGGTGGATGGGATCATCGGCCAGGAGCTTGGTCAGCCCCGTCCCAGTGGCACCCTCATACACAGCACAGAGGCACCCACAAACACCCACACAAGGGCCAGGTGGGCACGAAACACACACTCTGACGCTCCACAGCCGGATACATGAACCCACAAGCACCGCTGGGACACCCAGGGCCCATGCTCAGCTCAGAGCTGCCGTCAGGCATGGACAGGCCACGGCCCCGAGCAGGGGCAGGATGGAAACCAAGTCTCCTGAGGCCTCCCTGCAGAGTGCAGGCCCTCGTCAATGGAAAAAAGAAGGAAGAGGAGGCTCCTTCAGGAGCCTGCAGGAGAACTTTCTAGAGGGTTATTCCGCTGGCCTCTCCAGTTCCCCGTGGCTTTTCCAGTTCCCCGTGGCTTCCGGATATGCAAGGATTTAAAGCTACAGAACTGATCAGCTTCACCGCACCCCCTACATGCATGTCCCAGCCCCAGGAGCGTGCCTTCCACCCCCCACACTCCACCAGAGGAGAGGCCACAGCACGCCTGTAACAAGACGCCACAGTGATGGCTCCGTCTCCTGGAAGCTGGTGAATAATTCAGTAGAAATACTTACTCCCATTTTAATTAATCCACATAGAATTTCAGCAGCAGAAATGCACCATCGCTCCAGCCAGGAAGCAGCAGGTACAGGCATCTTATTACTCAGCATTTGATGGCCCGGCTCTCACTTGGTTGTTAACAGAGGCTTCGCAAGAAGAAACCTCAAACTGCACCGAAATGATGAGGCCTGTGCAGAGCAAGACATCCTGGGGCTTGGACGTGTTCAGGCCTCGTTTCCTCCCCAGCCCACCCTCAGAGTAGAGTGGCGGAGAGAAGTCCTGCTTGCCTCATTTTGGAAAGCAGCCCACCCTTGCACGTGGAAGTTACACACACACACATACACACACACACTCACTCACTCACAGGGACCTGCGCAGGGAGAAACAGAATTGGCTACCTCCACCCCAGGGCTCCTCTTCTGATCACGGGCACCTGCCACTGCTCCGTCCAGTCCTGCCCTCCACGGTGCCTTGAAGGCTTGTGTGGTGCAGCGAGCAGGCCAGGACCCAACGAAGAGGTGCCTCCCTGAACATCGTCACGTAGCCACAAAGGGGTCAAACTGAGACCCCAGGTCTGTTCACTGCTGGTACTCAGCTCCCAGTGGGTCCCTGGATGCTAAACTAGGGAGGGTCATGAGGCTGAGGGAAGGAATTCCCCCACCAATTCTCACTACACCAAACACAGGAGAGAGACAGAGGATGCCAAGGCCAGGAAGAGAGACTGTGTAGCTACCAGGGGGCTGTGGGTGCCCCTGGGAAAGCAGGGTGCTTGGCAGATGGCACACAGTAAAGGGGGAAGAGCCCACGGCGGTGAGACAAAGAATGTGACTGGCTTTTCTGGGCAGCCTGGGAGCTAAGGAAAATTAGACGAATGGAGTTCAAGGGATCATGGTCTTAAGAAAAATGGTATTTTGGCCCAGTGCGGTGGCTTATGCCTATAATCCCAGCACTTTGGGAAGCCAAGGTGGGCGGATCACTTGAGTTCAGGAGTTCAAGACCAGCCTGGCCAACATGACAAAACCCTGTTTCTACTAAAAATACAAAAATTACCTGAACGTGGTGGTGGGCACCTGTAATCCCAGCCACTTGGGAGGCTGAGGTAGGAGAATCACTTGAACCCGGGATGCAGAAGTGGTAGTGAGCAGAGATCACACCACAGCACTCCTGCCTGGGCAACAGAGCGAGACTCCATCTCAAATTTAAAAAAAATAAAAATGGTCTTTAGTTTGTTCATATGTTCAAGAGGGAAGAGTTTATAAAGGCAAAGGTGCTGGAGAGAGGGAGACAGGAGAGAGAGGCTGCCCCAGGACATTGCAGCCCCCCTTGTAGAGAGCCCCTAGAGGGAAGGACAGCTCAGAAACACAGCTGCCGCTGCACCTGATACACACGCGCCTCCTCTGCAGTGGGCTGAATAGTGGCCCCCAAAAAACTACATCCACATTCCAGAATCTGTGAACAAGGCCTTACTTGGAAACAGATGATTTGCTGATATAATTACATTAAGGGTCTAGAGATTTAAGAAAATCCACCTGGATTTTCATTGGAAAATGAACATTCTCTCTCTCTCTCTCTCTCTTTTTTTTTTTTTTTTTTTTGAAAGGGAGTTTCACTCATTTTTTGAGACAGAGTCTCACTCTGTCACCCAGGCTGGAGTGCAGTGGCATGATCTCAGCTCACTGCAAACTCCACCTCCCAGGTTCAGGCCATTCTCCTGCCTCTGTCTCCCCAGTAGCTGGGACTACAGGCGCCCGCCACCACACCCAGCTAATTTTTTGTATTTTTAGTAGAGATGGGGTTTCACTGTGTTAGCCAGGATGGTCTCGATCTCCTGACCTCGTGATCCGCCTGCCTCGGCCTCCCAAAGTTCTGGGATTACAGGTGTGAGCCACCGCGCCCGGCCTGGAGTTTCACACTTGTTGCCCAGTGGCGCGATCTCAGCTCACTGTAACCTCTGCATCCCAGGTTCGAGTGATTCTGCCTCAGCCTCCCGAGTAGCTGGGATTACAAGCATGTGCCACCAGCCGAGCTAATTTTTTTATTTTTAGTAGAGATGGATTTTCTCCATGTTATCAGGCTGATCTGGAACTCCTGACCTCAGGTGATCCACTTGCCTCAGCCTCCTAAAGTGCTGGAATTACAGGCGTGAGCCACTGCACCTGGCCCATTTTCTCTTATAAGGACACTTGTCATTGGAGTTAAGCTCCAGTGACATTTTCCTGAATGGAAAATCCAGGAGAACAGAGGAGGAGGCCACGTGAAGACCAAGACAGAGATTGGAGCAATGTAGCCACAAGCCAAGGAGTGCCTGGAGCCCCCAGATGCTGGAGGAGGCAAGAAATGGACCCTCCCCTCGAGCCTTCAGAGGGAATACGGCTCTCCCACACCTTGATTTTGGATGTCTGCCTTCTAGAACTGAAATAAATGCCTGCTGTGAGCCGGGCGCGGTGCTCACGCCTGTAATCCCAGCACTTTGGAAGGCCGAGGCAGGTGGATCACAAGGTCAGGGGATCGAGACCATTCTGGCTAACACAGTGAAACCCTGTCTCTACTGAAAATACAAAAAATTAGTCGGGCGTGGGGGCGGGCACCTGCAGTCCCAGCTACTTGGGAGGCTGAGGCAGGAGAATGGCGTGAACCCAGGAGACAGAGCTTGCAGTGAGCCGAGTCTCCCATTCCAGCCTGGTAGACAGAGTGAGATTCCATCTCAAAAATAAAAAGAAAAAAAGAAAAAGAAAAAGAAAAAAATACCTGCTGTCCAGACATCCAGTTTGTGGTCATTCATCACAGCAGCCACAAGAAACCAACACTCCTGCTATGCTCAGCCCCATGAGAGGACAGGAATCAGTCAACTGATGGGCCATCAAATGGCAGGGAGGGAGGGATCCTACTCAGCCCGGCTGAGGAAACGAGCTGAAGAGGGAAATGCAGGATGGTGTTGAGCTCAAGAAAGCAGGAGGTGAACCCCAGAGCCGGGGGTAGGTTTATGGTGAAACACTCAAGGCGGGTGGAAGGAGGTTGAAGGCAAGGCTGTGGACAGCTGAAGGACAGTCAAGAAAAGACACAGCCCAGGAAGGGCAGCTGGGGTCGGGGGAGCAAAACGGAGGGTGAGCAGATCAACTCCACTTCCAGATGTGTCTTGGCGAAGCTCAACCATCCAAAAGCAGGAGCAGGGGGGACCAGAAAGGTGCTCTTGGCAGGTGCGTGTGTGCAGAGGTGTGCAGGACAGGGAGTGTGTGTGGTGTGTGGTGTGGTGGTTGAGTGAGTGTGTGCAAGACTTTATGAGGGGCCTGGCGCGGTGGCTCATGCTTGTAATCCCAGCACTTTGGGAGGCCGAGGCGCGTGAATCACTTGAGGTCAGGAGATTGAGACCAGCTTGATCAACATGGTGAAACCCTGTCTCTACTAAAAATACAAAAATTAGCCAGGCGTGGTGGCACGTGCCTGTAATCCCAGCTACACGGGAGGCTGAGGCAGGAGAATCGCTTGAACCCAGGAGGCGGAGGTTACAGTGAGCCAAGATCATGCCATTGCACTCCAGCCTGGGTGACAAGAGCGAGACTCTGTCTCAATAAAAAAGGAGTTTATGAAAGAGAGTGTGCAAGTGTACAAGCGTGTGTGCAAGTGTATAAGCAAATGAATGTATGTGTGCACAGGCACCCAGGAGAGGCGAATACAGAATCAAGAAGGTTAAAGGAGGCCAAGCGCAGTGATTTACGCCTGTAATCCCAGCACTTGGGGAGGCTGAGGCAGGAGGATTGCTTGAAGCCAGAAGTTCAAAATCAGCCTGAGTAACATAGCAAGACCATGTCTACACAAAAAAATTAAAAGTTAGGCCAAGCACACTGGCTCACACCCGTAATCCTAGTACTTTGGGAAGACAAAGCCGGAGGATCACTTGAGCTCAGGAGTTCGAGACCAGCCTGGGCAACACAGTGAGACTTCAACTCTGTTTAAAATAACTATGGCCGGGCACAGTGGCTCACGCCTGTAATTGTGAGGCAGAGGCTGAGGCAGAAAGATCACTTGCGCCCAGGAGTTTGCGACCATCCTGGGCAACATGGCAAAACCTCACCTCTATACAAAAGAAAATACAAAAAGTAGCTGAGCACGACGGTGGGTACCTGTTAGTCCCAGCTACTCAGGAGGCTGAGGTAGGAGGATTGCTTGAGCCTGGTTGGTTGAGGCTGCAGTGAGCTGTGATCGTGCCACCGGACTCCAGCCTGGGTGACAGGACAAGACCCTGTCTCAAACAACAACAAGAAAAAATACTCACTTTTCCTTGCCTTGAATGCTGCTGGGTGAAGATGGTGGTCAGAGGTCACCAGATCAACTCAGTTGAAGTAGAAATGTCCCAGGGGGCCCCTAAGACATGTCACTGAGAGTAGGAATTCCAGGTTTCCCAAAAGCCCTCCTGCCACTTCCCAATACCCACCTCCTCCACCTTCCACCTCATTCTAAAGCCTAGGTTCATACCCAGAGGGAGCTAGGCCCAGTGGCCCACATACTCCTCCTCCTCACTGGCCTCCTTCAGAGGCCCAGGCGCCAGCTGGGCAGTGCTTGTGGGCGATCTCAGCATGAGCACCCACGCTTTTAGCCGCAGAAGAGGGGAGCTTGGACTAGATGATTGCAAAGATGAGGGATAGCTCCAACATAACGCTGCTGGCTGTACACTGACAACGTGCCTTGAAGATCAGGGGCTTGATGTCCACATAAAGCGATGCTGAGTGGAGGCCAGCATCCGCTGACACCATGCCAGAAAGGAACAGAGCCTCCCACACTCCACTCTGCCGGATCCGGAGCTTTGGAGCCTCTCTGCCACAGCCAGGGCTGACCCCACCCCCTTTCCCATCCTGACCCAGGCCTCCAGGACCCCAGCTCCAGATTAAGTGGCAAAATCCATTGTTTAAAAGGAAAAGGTGGGCCGGGCATGGTGGCTTACGCCTGTAATCCCAATGCTTTGGGAGGCCAAGGTGGGTGGATCACCTGAGGTCAGGAGTTCAAGACCAGCCTGGCCAACATGGAAAACCCCATCTCTACTAAAAAATACAAAAATTAGCTGAACAAGGTGGCAGGCGCCTGTAATCCCAGCTACTCAGGAGGCTGAAGCAGGAGAATCACTTGAACTTGGGAGGTGGAGGTTGCAGGGAGCTGAGATTGCACCATTGCACTCCAGCCTGGGAAACAGAGTGAGACTCTGTCTCAAAAAAAAAATAAATAAATAAAGGAAAAAGGAAAAGATAGGCTGGGTCCTGTGGCTCACACCTGTAATCCCAGCACTTTGGGAGGCCAAGGCGGGTGGATCATTTGAGCTCAGGAGTTCAAGACCAGCCTGGCCAAGATGGTGACACCCCATCTCTACTAAAAATACAAAAATTAGCCAGGCATAGTGGCGGGCACCTGTAATCCCAGGGAGGTTAGGCAGAGAATTGCTTGAACTTGGGAGGTGGAGGTTGCAGTGAGCTGAGGTTGGGTGGAGCCTTTGCTATCCCCTCTCCTACAAGCCCAGAGGAGGCAGCTCAGAGCAGAAGGGAACCTCTGAACTCTCAGAGCTTGGCCCCAGGTTAGGGCAAAGGGGATCCAAGAGGATCCAAGTCTCTCCTTTCAGAGCAGGGCTCACCTGGGCCAAGCATTCCGGGGCCCTCTGGAACAACCCTTGCTATTTGCCCTCCCCCGCAGGAGTGGCTGCCGAGCTCCTGCCCACCCCATCTATCCAACAGCATGGGACCTGGCAATTATGGCAAGCTGGGAAATTATCAAAAGGTAAAGTCTATTTTTAGGAAATCAACAGCAAACTGAGGACAAGGTAGGATAAAACAATATCCGCCTTCTGGGACTTTGCAGCTTCTGACACATGTGATTGGGCCTCAAGATGTAAGCAGCCCACTCCGGCTGCGAAGTGGGGGAAGAGGCAGCCCTCCACCCGCCAGGCATCCCCAGAGCAGAGCCTGCTGGGAGGTGACCTCTGGGAGGAGGAGAAATTCCAGCAAGGGCAGCTTAAGTTGGATGGCAGCTACGTCTTTCTGATGGCAAATGTTGAGGATGGGAGAATCTATTCCTTGAATGCGGGTGAGGGACAAATGACCTCGGAGTCAGCCTGAGGATTCCCATACTAAGTTCACGTAGAAAAGCAAAGGGGCTGGGCTCGATGACTCTTGCCTGTGATTCTTGCAATTTGAGAGGACGAGATAGAAGGATGACTTGAGCTCAGAGTTCGAGATCAGCCTGGGCAACATAGTGAGAAGCCATTTCTTAAAAAAAATTGTTAAAAATTGTAATTAGCTGTGCATGCTGGTGCACACCCTTGGTCTCAGCAACTTGGGAGACTGAGGTGGGATAATCACTTGAGCCTGGGAGGTTGATATGGTTTGGATTTGTGTCCCCACCCAAATCTCCTGTAAAATTATAATCCCCAGTGTTGAGGGAGGGACCTGGTGGGAGGTGATTGGGTCATGGGGGTTGACTTCCTCCTTGTTGTTCTTGTGCTAGTGAGTTTTCACGAGATCTGGTTGTTTAAAGGTGTGTGGCCCCTCCCCCTCTTCCTCCTGCTCTAGATATGGAACTTCACCTTCCACCATGACTGTAAGTCTCCTGAGGCCTCCCCAGCCGTGCTTCCTGTATAGCCTGCAGAACTGTGAGCCAGTTAAACCTGTTTTCTTTATGAATTACACAGTTTCAGGTATTTCTTCATAGCAGCGTGAGAATGGACTAATACAGAGAATGGACTAATACAGAATGGACTAATACAGTTGAGGCTACAGTGAGCTGTGATTGCGCCAGTGCACTCCAGCCTGGACAACAGAGCAAGACCCTATCTCAAAAAAAAAAAAAAGAAAGAAAGAAAAGGGATTGCAGCAGTCACTGAGGGCTAGAGGAAAATGTTATTGAATGACTACAAGAAGCAAAACTCCCCAGCAATAAGGGCCACCGAAAAGATGACAATGGTAAAGACACCAATGACAGTGGACTAGTCTCTACTGCAAGCACAACTTTTCACTCTCCAGCCTCCTCTTAGCAAACCTGCGGCAGGATTAAGTGTTTTTGTTGTTGTTGTTCTTGAGACGGAGTCTTGCTCTGTCATCCAGACTGGAGTGCAGTGGTGTATTCTCAGCTTACTACAACCTCCACCTCCCAATCGTTCAAGCAATTCTCCTGCCTCAGCCTCTCAAGTAGCTGAGATTACAGCCACCCACCACCACGCCCGGCTAATTTTTATATTTTTAGTAGAGATGGGGTTTCACCATGTTGGCCAGGCTGGTCTCAAACTCCTGACCTCCAGTGATCCATTGCCTTGGCCTCCCAAAGTGCTGGGATTATAGGCGTGAGCCACCCCACCTAGCCTAAGTGGTTTTGATGTAAAAAATATGTATATATATATTTATTTTTTATATTTTATATATAAATATATATTTATATTTTTTATAAATATATAAGTATATATACATACACATAAATATATACGTATATACATATATACATGTATATATACATATATACGTATATATATATAAATATATATATACGTATATATAAAAAAATATACCTGTTCTACTGCAATAATTCTAGTGCTGGAGAAAAAAAAAAGACTCTTAGTTCAAAATGAATTTATATATTTGTTTTAACTGTGACTTTCCAGGCTTCCGGTTAGGTGTTTTCTTCTGAGGTCAAAGGCAACAAGAGCTAAATGAATCTCATTCTTACTAGAGCTTATTTGCTGTTATTTTTTTTTGGCAAAACCACTTTCAAAAGAGTAATATCTGGAAAGGTTTTCAATTTTCCATGAATTGAGTTCTCAGTGCCTTTCAAAGAGGAAATGAAAGATAAGGACAGTGTATGAACTCAGGGATTTAAATAGGAACATCAGATACCTCCATGCCACCTCAGAGAAGAATTGAGGAGGGGTGTCAGGAGAGTGCAGCAGAGCCTCATTTGAAAGGCTGCACTGAAGTTTAAATTGCATTTTAATTTACTATGCCAGTTCAATTCCTCTTCCGTCCCAGCCCTGGGGGTTAGTCACACAAAAAGGAGGCCCACTTCACAGCAACTCCCTCCCAATACAGAAAATCCCATTGCAAGAGTGGGTCGCCCTCTGCAGGGCACGAAAGGACATGAGCCTGGTCTCCGATCCCTGAGGTATCTTTCATGCAAGACTCCAAAAACAGCACAGTAATTCCTACACACTTCAAGAGACCATTTCTGCCTGGAACTTGTTAATTTGGCAAGCCCCGAAGGATTAGAAGGCCAGAGGACCATGGCTAAAATTTTTGTCAAGGCATTTGGAATTCATCTGAAGCTACCCCACTTCACAACACCTGGGGTGGTTCTGGTTGTCATAACTTCAGAAGGGGGAGCTCCTGCCATCTACTGGACAGAGGCCGGGGGCACTGCTCAACATCCTGCAATACACAGGACAACCCCCCACGACGCCATAGGCAACCACAAAAAATGATGAACTCTGAATGTCAAAGGGGCTGGGCTGAGAAACCCTTCTGAGAATACAGAGAGGAATATCCAGGGAGCGCTGTAGCTCACACTTGCAATCCCAGCATTGTGGGAGACCGAGGCACGAGGATGGCTTGAGGAGTTCAAGACCAGCCTGGGCAACAAAGCAAGATCCCACCTCTACAAAAAAGAAAAAAAAATCAGCCAGACATGGTGGCACACACCTGCAGTCCCAGCTACTTGGGAGGCTGAGCAGGAAGATCGTTTGAGCCTAGGAGTTGGTGGCTGCAGTGAGTTATAATTGCACCACTGCACTCCAGCCTGGGCAGCAGTGCAAGACCCCATCTCTTAAAAAGAATCCCAGCTGGGTGTGGTGGCTCACGCCTGTAATCCCAGCACTTTGGGAGCCTGAGATGGACAGATCACCTGAGGTCAGGAGTTCAAGACCAGCCTGAACAACAAGGAAAAACTCCATCTGCACTAAAAATACAAAATTAGCCAGGCCCAGTGGTGGCAAATGCCTGAAATCCCAGCTATTCGGGAGGCTGAGGCAGAAGAATCGCTTGAACCCGGGAGGCGGAGGTTGTGGTAAGCTGAGATGGTGTCATTGCACTCCAACATGGTGAAACCCCATCTCTACTAAAAAGACAAAAATTAGCCAGGTGCAGTGGTGTGCCCCTGTAGTCCCAGCTACGCGGGAGGCTGAGGCAGGAGAATCACTTGAACCTGGGAGGCGCAGGTTTCAGTTGGCTGAGATCACGCCACTGCATTCCAGCCTGGGCAACAGAGTGAGACCCTGTCTCAGAAAAGGAAAGGGAAAGGAAAAGGAAAAAGAAAAGGAAAAGGAAAGGAGGGCAAGGCTCCGGAAACTAGGAAGGCCCGCAGCTGTTGCAGAATTGAAAACACGTGCCTTCAGATCAACCAGCAGCCTAAAAACCACAGTGACAGGGACAGTGACTCCAAGAGGCGTCTCTCTGACCCTGAAGACATATTGACTGTGTAACTCCCACCTCCCCCTTCTTAGGCAGCACAGAGGGGCCCAGACATTGAAGTACCCTGCTCAGCACACACCCTGCTCCATTGATCACTTCTCCCCTGCCACCTGGGACTGCTGGTTTGTTCGCCCAGTGCTGGCACTTGAAGATACTTTATTGCCTTGAAATATTTTTAATCTCGTTTTTCTTTGCATGAAATGAAATTCATTCTGCATCTCCCCCAAGGTCATTTTTCATTTTTCATCTCTTCACTCCTGGCGACACTGGTAAAGAGAGCTCTGAGGCCTTTCTTTGGCAGGGTCTATCACTTTACCCATTTTCAAGCAGAAGTATTAATTAATGCTTGCAGGCTCGACTGAGTTTAAATTGGCTTTACCGGCAGGGCACCGTGGCTCACGCCTATAATCCCAACACTTTGGGAGGCTGAGGCGGGCGGATCACAAGGTGAGGAGTTTGAGATCAGCCTGGCCAACATGGTGAAACCCCGTCTCTACTAAAAATACAAAAATTAGCCAGGTGTGGTGGCGGACGCCTGTAATATCAGCTACTCGGGAGGCTGAGGCAGGAGAATCCCTTGAACCCGCGAGGCAGAGGTTACAGTGAGCCAAGAAGCTGAGATTGCGAGAATCCATCTCAAAAAAAAAAAAAAAAAATTGGCTTTACTGTGGATACCTTGCAGTTTCCAATAACACAGAGAGACAAGTGGTAAAAAAAATCTGCACAGGACAGCCTGGCATGGTGGTTCACACCTGTAATCCCAGCACTTTGGGAGGCGGAGGCAGGAGAATGGCTTGAACCCAAGAGTTCAAGATCAGCCTGGGCAACATAGTGAGACCTTGTCTGTACAAAAAATAAACAAAATTAACCAGGCATGGTGGTCCACACCTGTGATCCCAGCTACTCAGGAGGCTGAGGTATGAGGATCACTTGAGCACCCGGAGATCAAGGCTGCAGTGAGATCATGCCACTGCACTCCAGCCTGGGCAACACAGCAGGACCCTGTACCCAAAGAGGGGAAAAAAAAAAAAAAAAGAAGATAGTTAACAGAAAAACCAAACTCCGTAAAATGTTTCAAAGAGGTTTATTCTGAGCCAGTAGGAGTGACTGTAGCCTGGGGTAACAGTCTCGAGAAGTCTTGAGAAAGTGCACCAGAAGTGGTTGGGCTACACAGAGTTGGATTTTTTTTTTTTTTTTTCTGAGACAGAGTCTCGTTCTGTCACCCAGGATGAGTGCAGTGACATGATCTCAGCTCACTGAAACTTTTGCCTCCCAGGTTCAAGTGATTCTCCTGCCTCAGCCTCCCGAGTAGCTGGGATTACAGGCACGTGCCACCACACCCGGCTGATATTTTATATTTTTGGTAGAGATGGGGTTTCACCATGTTGGACAGGTTGGTCTAGAACTACTAACCTCAAGTGATCCACCCGCCTCGGCCTCCCAAAATTCTGGGATTACAGGCGTGAGCCACTGCGCCTGGCCTACAGTTTGATTTTATACATGGAAGGTATATATTGGTTTCATCTGAAAAGGTGGGATACCTTGAAGTAGGGGCTTACAAATCGTAAATAGATTCAGAGGTTTTTTTGTTTTTGTTTTTGTTTTTGTTTTTTTTGAGGCAGAGTCTTTCTGTCACCCAGCCTGGAATGCAGTGGCACAATCATAGCTCACGGCAACCTTGATTTCCTATGCTCAAGCAACCCTGTCTCAGCCTCCCAAGTAGCTGAGGCTATAGGAGCATGTCACCACACCCAGCTAATTTTTAAATTTTTTGTAGAGATGCGGTCTTGCCATGTTGTCCTGGCTGGTCTCCAACTCTTCAGCTCAAGCGATTTTCCTACCTTGGCCTCCCAAAGTACTAGGATTATAGGTGTGAGCCACCTTGTCTAGCCTGAGATTCTTTTTTCTTTCTTTTTTTTTTTTTTTTTTATGACGGAGTCTCACTCTGTCACCCAGGCTGGAGTGCAGTGATACGATCTCAGCTCACTGCAACCTCCACCTCCCGGGTTCAAGCGATTCTCCTGCCTCAGCCTCCCTAGTAACTGGGACCACAGGCACACACCACCACTCCTGGCTAATTTTTGTATTTTTAGTAGAGATGGGGTTTCACCCTGTTGGCCAGGCTGGTCTCAAACTCCTGACCTCAAGTGATCTGCCTACTCTGCCTCCCAAAGTACTGGAATTATAGGCGTGAGCCACCACACCTGGCCTACTCAGAGATTCTTTAATCTGCAATCGGTTAAAGGAACAAAACTTGGTCTAAAACCTTGGAGTTAGCAAAGGCCAGGCACAGTGGCTCACACCTGTAATCCCAGCACTGTAAGGGAGGCCGAGGAGAGTGGATCACTTGAGGTCAGGAGTTTGAGACCAGCCTGGTCAAAATGGTGAAAGCCTGTCTCTACTCAAAATACAAAAATTAGCTGGGGCGTGGTGGCAAACGCCTGTAGTCCCAGCTACTTAGGAGGCTGAGGCGAGAGGATCACTTGAACCTGGGAGGTGGAGCTTGCAGTGAGCTAAAATCACACCACTGCACTCCAGCCTGGATGACAGGGCAAGACTCTATCTCAATAAATATAAATAAATAAATAAATAACTTGGAGTTAGCAGAAAGGAATGTTTAAGCAGAGTCAGCCACAATATGACCTGTACAATATGATCAGGTTACAACGTGCTGGATGGCCCACAGGCATGACTTAGCCCTAGCCTGCCATAGCCTTATATCTTGTTTATAATTTGGTGTCTTATTGCTACAGAGTCTGTTTTATCAGCCTCCTGATCTCTATTTTATTGTTAATGCTGGTAAGTTGTGGCTCCGAAAGAGAGGAGATATAACAAGGTGTGTCCGACCTCCCTTCCCATGATGGCCAGGAACTCCATTTTACTTATTTATTTATTTATTTATTTATTTAAGACAGAGTCTCGCTCTGTCACTCAGGCTGGAGTGCAGTGGTGGGATCTCAGCTCACTGCAGCCTCCACCTCCCAGGTTCAAGCGATTCTGCTGCCTCAGTCTCCTGGGCGGCTGGGATTACAGGCACCTGACACCATGCCCAGCTAATTTTTGTATTTTTAGGAGAGAGAGGGTTTCACCATGTTGGCCAGACTGGTCTCAAACTCCTGACCTCAAGTGATCTGCCCACCTCAGCCTCCCAAAGTGTTGGGATTACACTTGTGAGCCATCACGCATGGCCAGGAACTCAATTTTAAAGGTTTCTCTGGCGTCCTCTTCACCAAGTGGGGGTCTGCTCATTTGGTGGGGGGCTTAGGGTTTTTAGTTTACAGTGTCATATGCTTAATTCAACTTCTGAAATTATAGTTCGTTCGACTGTATTTAGTAAGCACCTGGCCAAAGGCTCTGTGGAGAGGTAACAGAACACAAGTGCAGGGCAAGGATGCCCATTTTGGAGCTGGCTGTGCCGCCCACCTGTCCTCTCAGGCAGGTCCCCATCTCTCTGAGCTTGGTTCCTGAGCCGTCACATGAGGATACGAATCCATTCCCTAACTGGGAAGATCAAGTAAGGATATACTTGAAAGGACTCTGAAAAGTCAGATTCTACAAACTGCTGTCTTATTCTACAGGGCAAGGCTGTGGGAGGAGACTTACTTTCACTCAGAAGCACAGCAACAGAAATTGCCTGGGGCACACAAAATTCCAGGGAGAGGATAGAGCCCAAACCTGAACTTGACCAAGCTGACCCAAGTCCTCACAGCAGTTTCGCTGACTCACCCTTCATGTGGGTCATGTAATTTAACCTTCTCTGCGTCGTATCTTCACATAATAAGAGGAATAAGGGCCAGGCGCAGTGGCTCATGCCTGTGATCCCAGCACTTTGGGAGGCCAAGGCAGGTGGATCACCTGACGTCGGGAGTTCAAGACCAGCCTGACCAACATGGAGAAACCCCATCTCTACTAAAAATACAAAATTAGCCGGGCATGGTGGCGCATGCCTGTAATCCCAGCTACTTGGGAGACTGAGGTGGGAGAATCGCTTGAACCCAGGAGGCAGAGGTTGTGGTGAGCCAAGATCAGGCCATTGCACTCCAGTCTGGGCAACAAGAGCGAAATTCCATCTCAAAAAAAACAAAAAAACAAAAAAAACAAAAAAAACAAAAAACCGGGTAAGATTTGTTTCTTGCGTTTGGGGTAAGGTGTTTTATTTATTTATTTTTTTATTTTTTTTTTTTTGAGACAGAGTTTCATTCTTTTTTTTGCCCAGGCTGGAGTGCAATGGCGCGATCTCGGCTCACCGCAACCTCCGCCTCCCGGGTTCAAGCGATTCTCCTGCCTCAGCCTCCCGAGTAGCTGGGATTACAGGCATGTGCCACCACCGCGGCTAATTTTTTTTTGTATTTTTAGTAGAGACGGGGTTTCTCCATGTTGGTCAGGCTGGTCTTGAACTCCAGACCTCAGGTGATCCACCTGCCTCGGCCTCCCAAAGTGCTGGGATTACAAGCGTGAGCCACCGCACCCAGCCAAGGGTAAGGTGTTTTAGCAAGGATGAAGCACTCTGCCAAAGTGGGTAGTATTTCTTCACATCTGGCTAGGTGTGGTGGCTCATGCCTGTAATCCCAGCACTTTGAGAGGCCGAGGCTGGTGAATCGCTTGAGGTCAGGAGTTCAAGATCAGCCTAGCCAACATGGTGAAACCCCATCTCTACTAAAAAAAAAAAAAAAAAAAAAAATTAGCCAGGCATGGTGGCATACGCCTGTAGTCCCACTGCACTCCACCCTGGGTCAGAGTGAAACCCTGTCTCAAAAAAAGGTAAAAAAGGCCCAGGCACAGTGGCTCATGCCTGTAATCCCAGCACTTTGCAAGGCTGAGGCAGGCAGATCACTAGAGGCCAGGAGTTTAAGACCAACCTGTCCAAAATGTTAAATTCTGTCCCTACTAAAAATACAAAAAAATTAGCCGGGAGTGGTGGCAGGCACTTGTAATCCCTGCTACTCAGGAGGCTGAGGCAGGAGAATCGCTTAAACCCAAGAGGCGGAGGCTGCAGTGAGCCGAGATCGCACCATTGCACTCTAGCCTGGGCAACAAGAACAAAACTCTGTCTCAAGAAAAAAAAGAGAGACACAGAGAAGTATTTCCTCGTGTCTCACCTAGTCAAAACCCAGGGCCCACATACCCTATCCCATGAGTGTGAGACGCTCACCCTGTCAACATAAGCATCACCTTAGTATCACCTCATTACCAATAGCAGCACAAGTCAAGTTAGAGGTGAAGCTCAGTTCACCAATCAGGTTATTCTAATTTGGATCAGTTAGAAGTTAGAAGGAAAGGCAGGAGAGGCCCAATATCTTGAAAACAACGCTCATTTGCATACATAAATACTTAATGGCCCAGCGTGAGTTCCATCAATACAGAGGTAGTGTGCATTCACTCCCCACAGTGTTCTGTGAATAGCTCTTCTCTTGGTGCTCTAAATTACGTTTCTCACGTTAACAAAAAGGACAGATGTGTAGAACAATCAATCAGAGGCAGTCATAAAAGTCTTTAAAGCCTCTGTCGCCAAAAAAGTGGTCCCTATCCAAACCCTAAGGGAGGGTTCCTGGATCTTACGCAGGAAGGAATTCAAGGCAAGTCACAGAGTGCAGTGAGAAGAGATCATTGGCCGGGCGCAGTGGCTCACACCTGTCATCCCAGCACTTTGGGAGGCCGAGGCGGGTGGATCACAAGGTCAGGAGTTCAAGACCAGCCTGGCCGACATGGTGAAACCCTGTCTCTAATAAAAATACAAAAATTAGCCGGGTGTGGTGGCAGGCGCCTGTAATACCAGCTTCTCAGGAGGCTGAGGCAGGATAATCACTTGAACCCAGGAGGCAGAGGTTGCAGTGAGCCAAGATTATACCACTGCACTCCAGCCTAGGTGACAGAGCAAGACTGCATCTCAAAAAAAAAAAAAAAAAAAAAGACACAGACAGAGAGAGATTATCTTTGAAAGCTACTCATTTTGCAAGTAAGCCTTACGATATAAAAAATAAAACTAATTTTTTTTTAAATAAATAAGTAAAGCTACTCAGTTAAGCAGGGTGTGGCGGCTCACATCTGTAATCCCAGGACTTTGGGAGGCTGAGATAGGGGGATCCCTGAAGCCCAGGAGTTTAAGACCAGCCTGGGCTACACAGCAAAACCCCATCTCCACAAAAAAATACAAAAAAAATAGCTGGGCATTACTGTAACTACCCAGTGGGCTCACCTTGCCCACGGCCTAGACAGAGCCAATTTATCAAGACAGGGGAACTGCAATACAGACAGTGTAATTCAGGCAGAGCTGGCTGTGCAGGAGACCGAAGTTTTATTATTATTCAGATCAGTCTCCCTGAGCATTCTGGGACCACAGTTTTTAATTCAGGATAATTTGGTGGGTGGGGGAAGGCCATTGAGTCAAGAGTGCTGACTGCTGGGTCAGAGATGAAATCATGCAGAACTGAAGCTGTCCTTTTGTGCTGGGGTCAATTCCCAGGTCAGGGGCCACAAGATCAGATGGGCCAGTTTACGGATCTGGGTGGTGCCAGATGACCCATCAAGTGCCGGGTCTGCAAAGTATCTCAAGCACTGATTTTAGGAGCAGTTTAAGGAGGGTCAGAATCTTGTATCCTCCAGCTGCATGACTCCTAAACCACAATTTCTAATCTCGTGGCTAATTTGTTAGTCTTACAAAGGCAGTCTAGTCTCCAGGCAAGAAGGAGCTTTGTTTTGGGAAAGGGGTGTTATCGTCATTGTTTTAAACTATAAACCAAGTTCCTTCCAAACTTAGTTCGGTCCACGCCCAGGAAGGAACAAGAACAGCTTGGAGATTCGAAGCAAGACGGAGTTGGTTAGGTCGGATCTCTTTCACTGTCTCAGTTATAATTTTGCCATGGCAGTTTCAATCTCTCGCTTTGGGTTTTTTGTTTGTTTGATTTGTCAGAGTCTCGCTCTGTCGTCCAGGCTGGAGTGCAGTGGCTCAATCTCGGCTCATTGCAACCTCTGTCTCCTGGCTCAGTCTCTCGAGTGGCTGGGACTACAGGCGCCCGCCACCACGCCCGACTAATTTTTTGTATTTTTAGTAGAGACAGAGTTTCACCATGTCAGCCAGGATGGTCTCAATCTCCTGACCTCGCTTTGGGTTTTATAACACCTTACTCTTAAGGTGTTGGCTAATGAGAATGGAAAAAGGGTGAAGACCGCTCTAACTTCTTCCTGCTGACCATGGGTGTAGTGGGGGTAGGTGTTGACCCCAGGGTGACAGGAGTGGAACTCCTTTGCAATTGTCCAAGTGTACTCATGCAGTAGCTGGGATTATATAGGTGTGTGCCACCATGCCCAGCTAATTTTTGTATTTTTAGTAGATAGAGGGTTTCACCATGTTGGCCAGGCTGGTCTCGAACTCCTGACCTAAAGTGATCCGCTCACCTTAACCTCCCAAAGTGTTAAGCATGAGCCACTGTGCCCAGCCCAGTAATTGTCTCAGAGGCATTTGAAACCAGAGTGACTCTATCTTGAATAGGGGGTGGGTAAAATGAGGCCAAGACCTACTGGGCTGCATTCCCAGGAGGTCAGGCATTCTTAGTCACAGGATGAGACAGGAGGTCGGCGGGGCCAGTATCACAAGATATAGGTCATAAAGACCCTGCTGATAAAAACAGGATGCAGTAAAGAGGCCAGCCAAACCCACCAAAACCAATGATGGGAACTAAAGTGACCTCTGGGCCAGACACAGTGGCTCACACCTGTAATCCCAGCACTTTGGGAAGCCGAGGCGGGTGGATCACCTGAGGTCAGGAGTTTGAGACCAGCCTGGTCAACATGGTGAAATCCTGTCTCTAGTAAAAATACAAAATTAGCCAGGGATGGCTATAATCCCAGCTACTGGGGAGCCTGAGATAGAATTGCTTGAACCCGGGAGGCAGAAGTTGCAGTGAGCTGAATTGCGCCACTGCACTACAGCCTGGGTGACACAGCAAGACTCCATCTCAAAAAAAAAAAAAAAAAAAAAAAAAAAAATTGACCTCTGGTAATTCTCACCGCTCATTATATGCTAATTATAATACATTAGCATGCTAAAAGACACTTCCACCAGCACCATGACAGTTTACAAATGCCATGGCAACATCCAGAAGTTACCCTATATGGTCTAAAAAGGGGAGGAACCCCCAATTCCAGGAATTGCTTACTCTTTTCCCGAAAACCAGAAGTAATCCACCCCTTGTTTAGCATGCGATCAGGAAGTAACCATAAAAATGCTGCTCTGAGCCGGGTGCAGCTGCGCACCCTGTAATCCCAGCACTTTAGGAGGCTGAGGCCAGCGGATCACCTGAGGTCAGGAAATCGAGACCAGCCTGACCAACATAGTGAAACCCCATCTCTTCTAAAAATACAAAAACAATTAGCTGGGCATCATGGTGGGCGCCTCTAATCCCAGCTGCTCGGGAAGCTGAGGCAGGAGAATTGCTTGAACCCGGGAGGTGGAAGTTGCAGAGAGCTGAGATCGTGCCATTGCACTCCAGCCTGGGTGACAAAGCAAGACTCCGTCTCAAAAAAAAAAAAAAAAAAAAAATGCTGCTCTGCCTATACAGTTGCTATTATTTCCTTTTCTTCCTTCTTTCTTTTTTTTTTTCTTTTTTTGAGACTGTCTTGCTCTGTGCCCCTGGCTAGGAGTGCAGGCCATGCTCTCAGGTCACTGCAACCTCTGCCTCCTGGGCTCAAAGCTGGAACCACAGGTGCATGCTACCAAGCTTGGCTAATTTTTTAAGTGTTTTGTAGAGACAGGGTTTTGCCACGTTGGCCAGGCTGGTCTCGAACTCCAGGCCTCAAGTGATCCACTCTCCTCGGCCGCCCGAAGTGCTGGGATTACAGACATGAGGCACCACACTCGGCTGGAGTAGCCATTCTTTTATTCCTTTTTTTTTTTTTTTTTTTTGAGACAGTCTCCCTCTGTTGCTCAGGTTGAAGTGCAGTGTGCGATCTTGGCTCAAGTAGCTAGGATCACAGGCACGCGCTGCTGCGCCCAGCTGATTTTTATATTTTTGGTAGAGATGGGGTTTCACCATGTTGCCCAGGCTGGTCTTGAACTCCTGGCGTCAGGCGATCTGCCCACCTTGGCCTCCCAAAGTGCTAGAAATACAGGTGTGAGCCACCACACCCGGTCTGAGTTTGGTATTAATACAGGGATAAATACAGGAAATTCTAAGCATACCCTCTACACTGAAACATAGAAACACATCTTTTTTTTTTTTTTTCTTTTTTTTTTGAGACGGAGTCTCGCTCTGTCGCCCAGGCTGGAGTGCAGTGGCCGGATCTCAGCTCACTGCAAGCTCCACCTCCCGGGTTCACGCCATTCTCCTGCCTCAGCCTCCCGAGTAGCTGGGACTACAGGCGCCCGCCACCTCGCCCAGCTAGTTTTTGTATTTTTTTAGTAGAGACGGGGTTTCACAGGGTTAGCCAGGATGGTCTCGATCTCCTGACCTCGTGATCCGCCCATCTCAGCCTCCCAAAGTGCTGGGATTACAGGCTTGAGCCACCGCACCCGGCCAGAAACACATCTTAAGGTTATTTTACTGCAGTCAATCAGTTCTGTAGCAGCAAGAAAAGTGTATAGACAGCTATGCACTGCCCTCACTGTTCTGTAGCCAGAAAACAAATAATAATGTACCATTAAAGGGCTTTTTCAAACAGGTTATTATGTGTGTCATTTTCTTTCTTGAAAAAAAGATTAATAGCAACAACAATCCATTGCGAGTTGGCTATTTCCCACAGACAAATGGCCCCACCGATATAGAGAGACTACAGCACAAAGGAGAAGGCTGTTTAATTGGAAAGGATTTCATTGGTGACCATTACGAAGTCAATCCTTCCCTCCGTGCCATTTTAAGTGATTTCTTACTGGACACGTAAGCCAGCTTTTGGACTTTTTACCTCCCTTAAGGATACCACTTCAGTACTAGCTCCAAGAAAACCCTTTTAGCCAGCTACTTAGCAAAAAGAGAAAACAGAAAAACCAAAGGCTAAACCGGGCGCAGTGGCTCACACCTGTAATCCCATCATTTTGGGAGGCTGAGACAGGTGGATCACTTGATGCCAGGAGTTCGAGACCAGTCTGGTCAATATAGTGAAACTCGTCTCTACTAAAAATACAAAATGAGCCAGGAGTGGTGGTGGGTGCCTGTAATCCCAGCTACTTCGGAGGCTGAAGCAAGAGAATCACTTGAATCCAGGAGGTGGAGGTTGTGGTGAGCTGAGATTGTACCACAGTACTTCAGCCTGGGTGATGGAGGGAGACTCGATCTCAAAAAAGAAAAAAAAAAAAAAAAGGAAAGAAAAGGCTATAGGAGTGGCTGGAATAGCAAGAAGAAATGCAGGAGAAGTCATGGGGAAAGGGGGTATGAGATGATGCATCTGATCAGATAAAAAAACATGCTGGAGTTTCCTTTCCCCCAGTAGAAGATTTAGGTGACTTAAGTTTTAAGCTTTGGGCAAGCTTGGGGTGGGAACAAGGTGGGAGAAGAAAAATGCTTTGCAATAATGTTTAGGACACAGAGGTGTGATTCTGCAATATAATTAGGAACCAGGAGCCCAGCGCAGTGGCTCACGCCTGTAATTGCAGCACTTTGGGAGGCCAAGGTGGGTGGATCACTTGAGGTCAGGAAACCCCGTCTCTACTAAAAAGACAAAAAATTAGCCGGGTGTGGTGGCACACACCTGTAATCCCAGCTACTCAGGAGGCCAAGGCAGGAGAACTGCTTGAATCCAGGAGGGCAGAGGTTGCAGTGAGCCGACATGGCATCACTGCACTCCAGCCTAGGTGACAGTGCAAGACTCTGTCTCAAAAATAATAATGAGGCAGGGTGTGGTGGTTTACACCTGTAATCCCAGCACTTTGGGAGGTCGAGGCATGTGGATCACTTGAGGTCGGGAGTTCGAGACCAGCCTGGCCAACATGGTGAAAGCCCATCTCTACTAAAAACACAAAAATTAGCCCGGCATTGTGCTGAGCACCTATAATCCCAGCTACTTGGGAGAATGAGGCACAAGAGTTGCTTGAACTGGGATGCAGGGGTTACAGTGAGCCAAGATCATGACACTATACTCTAGCCTGAGTGACAGAGTGAGACTTTGTCTCAAGAGTTCCCTAAGTTTTAAATGTCCTCCAAGGTTCCTTCTGTGTCTGCATCTTATGATTCTGAATCTATTGCATTTCCGGTTTTTGGTTTTTTTTTTTTTTTGAGATGGAGTTTCATTCTTGTTGCCCAGGCTGGAGTGCACCAGTGCAATCTCAGCTCACTGCAACCTCCGCCTCCTGGGTTCAAGCAATTCTCCCGTCTCAGCCTCTCGAGTAGCTGGGATTACAGGCATGTGCCACCATGCCTGGCTAGTTTTGTGGTTTTTGTAGAGACAGTTTTGCCATGTTGGTCAGGCTGGTCTCAAACTCCTGACCTCAGGTGATCCTCCTGCCTCAGCCTCCCAAAGCGCTGGGATTACAGGCATGAGCCACCGTGCCCAGCCTCGAATTCTTTCTTGTGTGAAATCCAAGAACCCTCTTTTGGGGTCTGCATCAGGATCCCTTTCTGCTAATGGTAGTCTTGTGGGACTGAGCCCTTACTTAACCTGTGGGGTCTGTGCTAACTCCCGGTAGTGTCAGGATTGAACTGAATTGTTGGACACCCAGCTGGTGTTGCAGAGTTGGTTGGTGTGGAAGGAAAACCCTCAGAGACTTGGTGTTGGAAGTCATCAGACTAGTCAATGTAGAGGATATTAGACTGCAGACTGTATGATGTAGACTGCAAATGACAGTCCTTCCCCCCAAGAGTTAATGTAGTTGTGAGAACAAGAAAAATGTGGGTGGGGGGGAAGGAAGCAATGCAAGACGAGGCGTGATTCGGCCTGTGGGAACTTCAGTAAAGTCAGGTAAAAGCTGCTGTGGTCCAAAAACCACATAGGGAGGTGGGACTTATGCCAGGTCCTGAAGATAAATAGGATTTGGATAGAAGGAAGGAGAAAGAGAGGTCATTCCACAAAGAAATACAATATGAGCAAAGGCAGAGACGTTGAAACGAGAATACAGTAAATGTGTCTACAGAAAAGGGTATGTTTCGGAGACTAGCATGGTTTTGCAGTCTTGAAGTTTTGGTTTTGCATGGAGCAGGTATGGTTTTGCAGGATGAGGTTTTAGGAATTGTTCAGCGTCGGGCAAAGAAGTATGGGCCTGATCAGCCTGGTGCAATGACTCACGCCTGTAATCCCAGCACTTTGGGAGGCTGAGGCGGGTGGATCATGAGGACAGGAGATCGAGACCATCCTGGCTAACACAGGGAAACCGCGTCTCTACTAAAAATACAAAAAAATTAGCCGGGCATGGTGGCGGGCGCCTGTAGTCCCAGCTACTAGGGAGGCGGAGGCAGGAGAATGGCGTGAACCCGGGAGGTGGAGCTTGCAGTGAGCTGAAATCGGGCCACTGCACTCTAGCCTGGGGGACAGAGCGAGACTCCATCTCAAAAAAAAAAAAAAAAAAAAAAAGGAAGTATGGGCCTGATCTGGTGGGAAATTAGAAAGCAACACCATTTCCTGAATGGAGAAATTTAATCAAAATTACAACATCCCTCATCTTCCACCAACTGTCAACATCATAATAGATGTGTAGCCATCCCAGTCATCCCTGAGATACCAAAACCCACAGATGCTCAAGTCCTTGATATAAAATAGCATAGTATTTGCATATAACCTACACACATCTTCCTGTATACTTTATAATTGTTTTTTTGGAGATGGAATCTCATTTTGTCACCCAGGCTGGAGTGCAGTGGTGCAATCTCAGCTCACTGCAACCTCCATCTCCCAGGTTCAAGCAATTCTCCTGCCTCAGCCTCCCAAGTAGTTGGGATTACAGGCTCACGCCACTACGTCTGGCTAATTTTTTTATTATTATTATTTTTTTTTTTAATTTTTTTGGTAGAGACGGGTTTTTGCCATGTTGGCCATGCTAGTCTTGAACTCCTGACCCTAGGTGATCCGCCCACCTAAGCCTCCTGAAGTGCTGGGATTACAGGCATGAGCCTGTAATTATTATAACTCTAGATTACTTACAATACCTAATACAACGTAAATGCTATGTAAATAGTTGTTATACGCTAGTTTAAGGACTCATAAGAAAAAAAGTCTGCACATGTTCAGTACAGATACAATTTTTTTCCCCATATTTTTGATCTGTGATTGTTTGAATCCACAATACAAAATGGTTATGGAGGAGTGACTGTGGTTAAGGGTATATTTTCGGCCAGGCGAGGTGGCTCACATTTGTAATCCCAACACCTTGGGAGGCCAAGGCAGGTGGATCATGAGGTCAGGAGTTTGAGACCAGCCTGGCTGGGATGGCGAAACCCTGTCTCTACTAAAAATACAAAAAAAAATTAGCTTGGCGTGGTGACGGGCACTTGTAATCCCAGCCACTCGGGAGGCTGAGGCAGGAGAATCGCTTGAACCTGGGAGGCGGAAGTTGCAGTGAGCCGAGATCGTGCCACTGCACTCCAGCCTGAGCGACAGAGTGAGACTCCGTTTCAAAAAAAAAGTACATTTTCTTCAGATGATTTTTTTTTTTTTGAGACAGAGTCTTGCTCTTGTCCAGGCTGAAGCGCAATGGCGTGATCTTGGCTCACTGCAACCTCCGCTTACCAAGTTCAAGTGACTCTCCTGCCTCAGCCTCCCAAATAGCTAGGATCACTGGTGCATGCCACCACGCCTGGCTAATTTTTTTTTTTCTTTGAGACGGAGTCTCGCTCTTTCACCCAGGCTGGAGTGCAGTGGCGTGATCTTGGCTCACTGCACCCTCTGCCTCCTGGGTTCTAGCGATTCTCCTGCCTCAGTCTTCTGAGTGGCTGGGATTACAGGCGCGTGCCACCACGCCCGGCTATTTTTTTGGTAGAGATGGGGTTTTGCCATGTTGGACAGGCTGGTCTCGAACTCCTGATCTTGGGATCCACCCGCCTCGGCCTCCTACAAGTGCTGGGATTACAAGCGTGAGCCACCACACCTGGACACAACTTTTGTATTTTTAGTAGAGACGGGGTTTCACCATGTTGGCCAGGCTGGTCTCGAACTCCTGACCTCAGGTAACCCACCCACCTCAGCCTCCCAAAGTGCTGGGATTACAGGTGTGAGCCACTGCGCCCAGCCCAGATGAGATTTTTTAAAAATCCATCTCTCCTTGTATTAGCCTGCTATTGCTGCTGTAGCAAATTCTCACACTGAGTGGCTTAAAGGCAACACAAATTTATTATCTTACACTTCTGGAGGTCCGAAGTCCAAGATGGGTCTGCTGGTGCTAAAAGTAAGGTGTCAGCAAGGCTGCTGCATTGCTCCTGGAGGCTCTAGGGGAGAAGCTGTTCCTTTGCCTCTTCCAGCTCCTAGTGGCCACCTAGATTCCATGGCTTGTGGTCCCTTCCTTCGTCTTGAAAGCCAGCAGCAGTGACTGAATCTTTGTCCCACTGCATCACTTTGACTCTGACCCTGACCCTCCTGCCTCCATCTTCCACTTGTAAGGACCTGACATTATATTGGGCCCATTCAGGTAATTCCAGAGAATCTCCCCATCTCAAGGTGAGCTGATTAGCAGCCTTAATTGCACCTGCAACCTCAATCCGCCCCCCTTACCATGGAACTAACATATTAACAGGTTACAGCAATTAGGACATGGACAAATTTAGGGGGGTCCTTATTCTGCACTTACCAGCTCTGCCATCTTGGACATGTTACTTGATCTCTCTGTGCCTTGGTTTTCTCATCTATAAAATGGGTATAAGGGTTTCTAGCTGATAATTACTTGTAACGTGCTTTAAAGAGAGCCTGGAAAAAAAAAGAAAAGAAAACTAAAAGAATGCCTAGACTGGGGATGGTGGCTCATGCCTGTAATCCTAACACTTCAGGAGGCTGAGATGGGCAAATCACTTGAAATCAGGAGCTCGAGACCAGCCTGGACAACATGATGAAACCCCCTCTCTACTAAAAATACACAAATTAGCTGGGCGTGGTGATGCACGCCTGTAATCCCAGCTACTCAAGAGGCTGAGGCAAGAGAATCGCTTGAACCCTAGAGGCGGAGGTTGCAGTGAGCCAAGATAGTTCCACTGCACTTCAGCCTGGGCAATAGAGTGAGACTGTCTCAAAAAAAAAAAAAAAAAAAGAGTGCCTGGTATATAGGTAAGCACTCAATATATATTAGTGATGTCTCTAGCAGAGAAAATTCGCTTTGGAAGGTCAGGCCGTGGAGGGCACCATGGCACTGTATGAAATGTGCTGGGCTCATCTAGCATATTAAGGATTCAGTGTTGAACAGATGTGAATGCCCTGCACAGGACTATTCTTCTTTCACTGGTTTCAATGGTTTCTGATCCAGAAAGGTATAAAATGAAAGAGCTGATCTTTCGGGGTTGGGGGGGAAAGAAAGAAAGAAAAGAAAAAACAAGCAAAAAACCAAAAACCAGCTGTACAGCAAACCCAAGGCACTTCATTCTGCAAAATAATGGGACAGGCCAAAATGGTTCCTAAGTCAAAGGGTTTGCCAGTGCCAAGGCAATGCTCTTTAGTGGAAAGCAAGCTCAGGCTGCCAAACAAATCATTTCCTGCAGAATAGGGTACAGCTTGGGGGGCAGCCACCTGTGGGAGGACAGCCAGCCCAGACAACCCGTGCGGCTCCCCCACGGCACACGGATTCAGCAGGCTACCTCCCCAGCGCGCCAACCACAGACATCACTCTGCTCCTCTTTCATTTGAATGGCTGTAACCACAAACAAAGAAGTAGAGAAGAAAACATCTGTCTTTTTCCTCAACATGTTCTCACAGTGTCTACAATATGAGTCATCAAACTGCTTTCGGTTCAGTCACAATTATCCCAAAAGATCCCTTTCTAAGATATAAAATTGAGAGAACTAAACCAATTTAAAAAAAAAGTTAAACAGGCTTAGAATGTAAACAAAAAAGATGGAAGAATTGGAAATATCTGACAACATTTTCAGGAAGAAAAAGAAGGAGGACCTGTGAATTGAAACGAAGTCAAAAACAAATGCTCAAAGAAGCCTCCTCTGGACTAGACTTCTCTAAAGCTGCAATCTGCTTGTTATCTAAATTATCACACAGAAATAGGGCAGAACTACTCTTGATAAGAACATCAAAACTTTCAGATTTAATAGCAGCTCAGAAAACCAGTAAGTTAGCCCGATGCTGCAGGGAGGTGTCCATGGCACATTCAGACTATTTGCACACAAAGTTAAAAAGAAGGTCAAGTTTGATCTTCTACCTTAACACAAACACACAACCTAGTATTAAGATTTAGTATATTGCTGATCAAGAACCAAAAAACCCACAAAACACACAAAATGTCGAGTTAGAATATTTCTTTTTTTTTTTTTGAGATGGAGTCTGGCTCTGTCGCCCAGGCTGGAGTACAATGGCACGATCTCGGCTCACTGCAACCTCCGCCTCCTGGGTTCAAGGAATTCTCCTGCCTCTGCCTCCCGAGGAGCTGGGACTACAGGCGTGCGCCACCACGCCTGGCTAATTTTTGTATTTTTAGTAGAGATGGGGTTTCACCATTTTGGCCAGGATGGTTTCAATCTCTTGACCTCATGATCCACCTGCCTCGGCCTCCCAATGTGCTAGGATTTACAGGCGTGAGCCACCGTGCCTGGCAGAGTTAGAGTATTTATAGGGAGTATGTTTCCAATATCTATCAAGAAATATGAGTTATAGGCTGGGCGCTGTGGCTCATGCCTGTAATCCCAGCACTTTGGGAAGCTGAGGCAAGTGAATTGCTTGAGCCCAGGAGTTCAAGACCAGTGTGGCCAACACGGCAAAACCTGTGGTGGGTATGGCGGCGCGCACCTGTAATTCCAGCTATTCAGCTATCGAGGCACGAGAATCACTTGAACCCAGGAGGCAGAGGTTGCAGGCAGAGTTGTGATCACACCACTGCCCTCCAGCCTGGGCAACAGAGTGAGACGGTGTCTCAAAAAAAAAAAAAGAAAAAAAAGAAATATGAAGCCGAGCATGGTGGCTCATGCCTGAGGTCAGGAATTTGAGACCAGACTGGCCAACATGGTGAAACCCTGTCTCTACTAAAAACACAAAAATTAGCCAGGTGGCTCACACATCAGGAGGCTGAGCCAGGAGGATCACTTGAACCCAGGAGGCAGAGGTTGTAGTGAGTCAAGGAGCCAAGATCACGCCACTGTACTCCAGCCTGGGCAACAGAGTGAGACTCTGTCTCAAAAAAAAAAAAAGAAAAAAAGAAAGAAATATGAGTTTTAGAGAAAGGAGTTGTCTAATTATTTTACATGCTGGAAACCCAACCAAAATAACCCAAACGAACAAGCCAAAGTAATTATGTTACATTTTAATGAGAAATTAACTTTTCAAAGTTAACTATCTCTTAACCAATAAACATAATCCATATTCACAACCATGTTGATGAACAAAACCAAACCCTGTAAGATATTTAAAGAGGTTCATTCTGAGCCAGTATGAGTGACTATGGCTGGGAGAACAATCTCAAGAGGTCCTGATAAAGTGTGGTCAGTTACAGCTTGGTTTCACACATTTAGGGAGACAGAAGTTGCAGGTCAAGATATAAATCAATACGTTAGAGTGGTAGTTAGGCAGAACTGGGCAGGGCAGGAGAGGGCCCCTACCAGGTCGTCAGGCAACCATCAGATGATGGTCAGGCAGTTGTTAAACTGTGTCTCTAAAATGATAATTGGTTGCAGCTGGTTCCAGGGACCCGCAGTCTCCCAGTAGATAGAAAATACCTGGAGCTAGTGATCAGCAGCTTCCTGATAAGATCTCAGGCGCTGGGCGAATCGGTTCACACATGTGCACTAAGAGGCAAAATGGGAGTTGAACTGGTATATGACCTTCCTCTGGGAATGTTCGACTGGTAAGAGAAAAATGCCTCAAATGAGCATACACACAACTTCAGTAAACACACTGCACATACAGTCCCTCCCAAGTGCTGGCAGGTCCCTGTGCACACAGACAGCCTGCCCCAAGGGGAAGATCAAGGGAGGAAAAACACAAACCCTGGAACCATGCCAATGTATAAAACCCCAAGTCCAAGGCTGAACAGGGCACTTGGATCCTCATGTTGCCCACTTGACCCTCTCCCAAGTGTACTTTCTTCCTTTCATTCCTGCTCTAAAACTTTTTCATTTTTTATTTTTTATTTTTTTGAGATGAAGTCTCCGTCACCCAGGCTGGAGTGCAATGGTGTGATCTCGGCTCACGGCAACCTCCGCCCTCTGGGTTCAAGCGATTCTCCTGCTTCAGACTCCCCAGTAGCTGGGGTTACAGGCGTGCATTACTAGGCCCAGCTAATTTTTCTATTTTTAGTAGAGATGGGGTTTCACCATGTTGGCCAGGCTGGTCTTGAACTTCCGACCTCAGGTGATGCACCCGCCTCAGCCTCCCAAAATGCTGGGCTTACAGGCATGAGCCACCATGTCCGATCTTATTGATTGATTGAGACGGAGTCTCGCCCTGTCACCCAGGCTGGAAAGCAGTGGTGCAATCCTCTTCCCGGGTTGAAGTGATTACCCTGCCTCAGCCTCCCAAGTAGCTGGGACTACAGGTGCGTGCCACCATGCCTGGCTAATTGTTTTCTTGTTTTTAGTAGAGATGGGGTTTTGCCATGTTGGCCAGGCTGGTCTCGAACTACTGACCTCATGATCCACCCGCCTCGGCCTCCCAAAGTGCTGAGATTACAGGCATGAGCCACCACGCCTGGCCAGGAGTAAGAGTTTATTAAAAAGTTTGGCCAGGTGCGGTGGCTCATGCCTGTAATCCCAGCACTTTGGGAGGCAGAGGCAGGTGGATCACCTGAGATCAGGAGTTCGAGACCAGCCTGGTCAACATGGTGAAACCCCGTCTCTACTAAAAATACAAAAATTAGCCGGGCATGGTGGTGGGCGCCTGTAATCCCAACTACTCGGGAGGCTGAGGCAGAATAATTGCTTGAACCCGGGAGGCAGGGGTTGCAGGGAGCCGAGATCATGCCACTGCATTCCAGCCTGGGTGACACAGTAAGACTCTCAAAACAACAACAACAACAACAACAAAATATATACATATATATTTTGGGCTGGGCATGGTGTCTCATACCTATAATCCTAGCATTTTGGGAGGCTGAGGTGGTTGGATTGCCTGAGCTCAGCAGTTTGAAACCAGCCTGGACAACATGACAACACCCCATCTCTACTAAAAATACAAAAAATTAGCCAGGTGTGGTGGCATGCAACTGTAAACCTAGCTACACAGGAGGCTGAAGCATGAGAACCTCTTGAACCCAGGAGGTGGAGCTTGCAGTGAGCCAAGATCATGCCGCTGCATTCCAGCCTGGTGACAAGCCACTTCACTCCACTCTGTCTCAAAAAAAAAAAACAAACACGTATTTGGGGGTAAAATATTTGTATTTCCTTCAGGTCTCCCATCTGTCATGTGATGCTATACCAGTCAGGCTGGAACTTGGTATCTTATTGCTACAGAGTCTGTTCTGTCAGTCTTACGATTTCTGTTTTAATGTTAATACTAGTCAGTCGTGCCTAAACTCCGAAAAAGGTGGGTATAATAAGGCGGCTGACCTTCTTTCCCTGTCATGGCTGGGAACTGTTTTTCAGGTTTCTCTAGCATCCTCTGGACCCATTACGGGGTCTGTTCAGTCTGTTTGGGGTTGGGGGGTTAGGGTTTTATTTTTGGTTTTCATATCATTTCACTGCTGATTATATAACAAAACCTCATAGTATTATATTTACCCAACCATATGGCTGAAATTTGATCCAGCTTGACCAAGTCTTTCATTTTCTTAGAGGACCAAAAGTAACAGAACTAGACACTTAGGCCATACTGCAAAGAATATTTTCTTTCAATTACATAATGAATCTCTCAGTTTGAGAAAATAAGGAAGGATGTCCACATTCTACTGAAATCACTCACATCCAGTTGGGCATGGTGACTCACACCTGTAATCCTAGCACTTTGGGAGGCCAAGGTAGGTGGACCACCTGAGGTCAGGAGATCAAGACAAGCCAGGCCAATATGGTGAAACCCCATCTCTACTAAACATACAAAAAATTAGCTGGGCGTGGTGGCGGGCACCTGTAATCCCAGCTACTCAGAAGGCTGAGGCAGGAAAATCGCTTGAACCCGGGAGGCGGAGGTTGCAGTGAGTCGAGATCACACCACTGCACTTCAGCCTGGGCAACGAGTGAAACTTCATCTCAAAAAAAAGAAAGAAAAAGAAATCACTCACATCCTGTTATCCTTTGATACCTGTTATCCTTTGATATCTGTTTCTGGGAGTCATGCCTAGAAATAGGGGTTTGAGAGACATGAGAACCCTTGAGAATAATTTTGTTGTATTGATACAAAGCCTTCATGGGAAGATGTAGGATGGGGGAAACTAGAGATTCTCACCTATTAAAGTCATATACATAGCTTTCAAGAACAAGACAGAAAAATTTAAGAATTTGTGGCTCTAAAGGAAATGCCCTACAAAAATAAAACCAGGGCTAATGTCAAGGCTTTTTCCTCTATAGGATTTCCTCCATCATTTGTGATAGGAGGAAGTAATCTAACCTTGTTTATAAGCCCATTACGTAACACCAATTTGGCATCGTGCAGAAAAAAAGGTTAATACCACAGAAAAAATGGTTAATATCTATTGTTTGCAAGGTTGGTCCTGGGCTAGCCTCTGGGCTCAGAGTACTCCTCATCAACAGCTCACTGATAAGAGGGCTGTTTGCCTAGACTAGATAGTAAACACTGTGGCTAGCGGCCCGCACAGCCTGCACGGTGGTTCACACCTGTAATCTCAGCACTTTGGGAGGCCGAGGAGGGTGGATCATCTGAGGTCAGGAGTTTGGGACTGCCTGGCCAACATGGTGAAACCCCATCTCTACTAAAAACACAAAAATTAGCCCAGTGTGGTGGTGCGCCTGTAAATCCCAGCTACTCGGGAGGCTGAGGTGGGAGAACTGCTTGAACCCGGGAGGCAGGGGCTGCAGTGAGCTAATATCGTGCCACTGTACTCCAGCCTGGGTGACAGAGTGAGACTCTGTGTCAGAAAACAAAAATACAAAAAACACTGTGGCTAATGCTAAATTAACACCTGCTTTCCTTCTGGAGTATGGAATTTTGGTACCAGCCAGGCAGAGGCTGCCTATGTGACCAGACTTCAGTAAAAACCTTTGGTGCTGTGTCTCTAGTGGGCCTTCCTGGACAGAAACATGGCATACACACACGTTTCTGCATCTTTGTTGCTGGGGGAAGAGTGTGTTCTGTGTGACTCCTCGGATTGGAGAGGGCATAGGAAGCCTGTGCCTGGATTCCTGCAGGCTCTGCTGAGTCCTTTTCCTTAATATCCAGCTGTGCATTCTGACTGCATCACTGTGAGTTCAACACGTGCTGAGACTTGTGAGTCCTAGTGAATCCCCAAGTTAAGAGGGGGTCCTCGGCCAGGCGCGGTGGCTTATGCCTGTAATCCCAGCACTTTGGGAAGCTGAGGTGGGCAGATCACTTGAGGTCAGTTCGAGACCAGCCTGGCCAACATGGCAAAACCCTGTATCTATTAAAAATACAAAAATTAGCCGGGCATGGTGGTGCATGTCTGTAATTCCAGCTACTTAGGAAGGCTGAGGCAGGAGAATTGCTTGAATCCAGGAGGCGGAGGTTGCAGTGAGCTCAGATCGTGCCACTGTACTCCAGCCTGGGTGACAGAGCAACACTCTGTCTCAAAACAAAACAAAAAAAAGCCAGGCGTGGTGGCTCACACCTGTAATCCCAGCACTTTGGAAGGCTGAGATGGGTGGATCACGAGGTCAGGAGATGGAGACCATTCTGGCTAACACGGTGAAACCCCGTCTCTACTAAAAATACAAAAATTAGCCGGGCGCAGTGGCAGGCGCCTGTAGTCCCAGCTACACGGGAGGTTGAGGCAGGAGAATGGCGTGAACCCGGGAGGCGGAGCTTGCAGTGAGTGGGGATCGTGCCACTGCACTCCAGCCTGGGTGACAGAGCGAGACTCCGTCTCAAAAAAAAAAAAAAACATGGAAGACCTCCAGGAGTGCTTGTGTCTCAAGGAACACCTTTTTTTTTTTTTTTTTTTGAGACGGAGTCTTGCTCTGTTGCCTATGCTGGAGTGCACTGGCTCAATCTCGGCTCACTGCAACCTCTGCCTTCCTGGTAAAAGCGATACTCATGCCTCAGCCTCCCGAGTAGGATTACAGGTGCCCACCACCACACCCAGCTAATTTTTGTATTTTTAGGAGATGGTATTTTACCATGTTGGCCAGGCTGGTCTCAAACTCCTGACCTCAGGTGATCCACCTGCCTTGGCCTCCCAAAGTGCTGGGATTACAGGCACGAGTCACCATGCCTAGCTGTTGTGATAAAATACTCATAAAATTTACCATCTTAACCATTTTGAAGTGTACAGTTCAGTGGCATTAAATACATTACAATGCTGTGCAACCATGACCACTGCCCATCTCCAGAACTCATCTTGCACAACAGAAACTTTGCACTCATTAAACACTAGGCTGGGCGCAGTGGCTCATGTCTGCAATCCCAGCACTTTGGGAGGCCGAGGTGGGTGGATCACTTGAGTCTAGGAGTTCAAGACTCCTAGGTCAGTTCGAGATCAGCCTGGCCAACATGGCGAAACCCTGTCTCTACTAAAAATACAAAAATTAGCCTGGCAACATGGTGAAACCCTGTCTTTACAAAAAATACAAAAAAATTACCTGGGTGTGGTGGGATGCGCCTGTGGTCCCAAGCTACTCAGGAGGCTGAGGTGGGAGGACTGCTTGAGGCCAGAAGTTGGAGGTAGAAGTGAGCTATGTTTGTGCCACTGCACTCCAGCCTGGGTGACAGAGCAAGACCCTGCCTCAAAAACAAAAAATGAAGACAATAAACACTACCTCCTCACTTTTCCGCCCCCACCAGCCCACCATTCTACATCTAACTCCATGGATTTGTCTACTCTAGGTACCTCATATAAATGAAATCAAGCAGTATTTGTCTTTGTGTGACTGGCTTATCTCACTCAGCACAATAATGTCCTCAAGGTCCATCTATGCTATAACATGTGCCCAAATTTCCTTCCTTTGAAGGCTGAATCATACTTCATTGTATGGACATACATTTGGTTCCATCCACTGACGAATATTTAGTTTCTTCCCACTGTTAGGTAATTGTGAATACTACTGCAGTGACTGTGGGTGAAAAAATATCTCTGAGACCCTTTCAACTATTTTGTGTATATGCCCAGAGTGAAACTGCTGGATCATATGTAATTCTATTTTTAGTTTGTTGAGAATAACTCTTTTTTTTTTTTGAGACGGAGTCTCACTCTGTTGCCCAGGCTGGAGTGCAGTGGTATGATCTCTGCTCGATATAACTTCTGTCTCCTGGGTTCCAGCGATTCTCCTGCCTCAGCCTCCTGATTAGCTGGGATTACAGGCACATGACACCACACCCAACTAATTTTTATATTTTTAGTAGAGATGGGGTTACACCATGTTGGCCAGCCAGGCTGGTCTCGAACTCCTGACCTCAAGTGATCCACCTGCCTCAGCCTCCCAAAGTGCTGGAATTACAGGCGTGAGCCACCATACCCGACTTGAGGATAACTGTCTTCTACGGCTGAATACTATTCCATCATATGGAGAAATCACAGTTTGTTTATCCATTCTTTTTTTTTTTTTTTGAGATGGAGTCTCACTCTGTCACCAGGCTGGAGTGCAGTGGCATGATCTCAGCTCACTGCAACCTCTGCCTCCCAGGTTCAAGCGATTCTCCTGCCTCAGCCTCCCAAATAGCTGGGACTACAGGCGTGCGCCACCATGCCCAGCTAATTTTTGTATTTTTAGTAGAGATGGGGTTTCACTGTGTTGGCCAGGATGGTCTCGATCTCTTAACCTCATGATCTGCCTGCCTTGGCCTCCCAAAGTGCTGGGATTGCAGGCGTGAGCCACCATGCCCGGCCTGTTTATCCATTCTTCTACAGATGAATAACTTGAGTTGTTTTGACATTTTGGCTATTGTGAATAATGCAGCTATGAATATGGGTGTACAAATATCACCTCAAGTCTGCTTTTAACTCTTTTATGTATATACTCAGAAGTGAAATTATTGGATCACATGGTATTTCTAATTTTTTGAGGAACTGCCATACTGTTTTCCCAGTGGCTTCACCATTGTACATTTCCACACACAGTGCACGAGGGTTTCAGTTTCTCCACATCCTTGCCAACACCTTTCTTTTTTCTTTTTTTTTTTTTTTTTTTTTTTTTTGGATAGCAGCCATCCCAATGGGTGTGAGGATACAAAAAACTTGACTATTAACGGAGACTTATTTGTACTTTTATGAACTTAAAAACTCCCAAGGGAATCGGGCATGGGAGCTCACACCTGTAATCCCAGCACTTTGGGAGGCCAAGGTGGGCAGATCACGTGAGCTCAGGAGTTCGAGACCAGCCTGGCCAACATGGTGAAATCTCATCTCTACTAAAAATACAAAAAATAAGTTAGCTGGGCATGGTGGCAGGCATCTGTAATCCCAGCTACTCGGGAGTCTGAGGCAGGAGAATCGTTTGTACCCAGGAGGCAGAGGTTGCAGTGAGCCGAGACTGTGCCATTGCACTCCAGCCTGGGCAACAAGAGTGAAACTCCATCTCAAAAAACAAAAGACTCCCAAGGGACTTACTATAAGTCAACAAACAACAAACCAACCAACCAACAAAAATTCCTAGAGGAAAGAAATCCTTTGTGTGGGCAGCCGAAGCCCAGGTTTCAAGGCCTTCAAGTTGGGGTATGGGAAAACTGGGGAGGGGAGGGGGAATGTTTTCATACTCACAGAGAAAAACACCTGTGGTTCAATAAACGTTACTCAAGGTCTAAGCCAAATCTAAATATAGACAATACAAAACTTGCAGTAAAAGAGCAGGGCATCCACACACACAAACAACTACCGCATTTACTTAGCTACAAGCATGAAGACAAAAGTTTTGAACAGCATATATAAGACAAGCATAAAAATTAAACTATTTCATTGTCACATTTCGTCTTTTAAAAATTTTTTTTGAGCTGGAATGCAGTGGCGTGATCTTGGCTCACTGCAACCTCCACCTCATGGGTTCAAGCAATTCTCCTGCCTCAGCTTCCCGAGTAGTTGGGATTACAGGCGCCTGCCACCACGCGGCTAATTTTTGTATTCTTAGTAGAGATGGGGTTTCACCATGTTGGCCAGGCTGGTCTCGAACTCTTGACCTTGTGATCTGCCTGCCTCGGCCTCCCAAAGTGCTACGATTACAAGTGTGAGCCACCGTGCCTGGCCCCACATTTCATCTTTAACTCAAATAATGCAAAGAATTTAAAAGATGACCTTAATGTTATACAGTCATCTAAAGAGTTAACTAAGATCAAAATTATAGACATAAGAACTGAATAAAAGCAGCTGGGCGCGGTGGCTCACACCTGTAATCACGGCACTTTGGGAAGCTGAGGTGGGAGAATCATGAGGTCAAGAGTTCAAAATCAGCCTGGCCAACATGGTGAAGCCCTGTCTCTACTAAAAAATACAAAAATTAGCCAGGCATGGTGGTGTGCACCTGTAGTCCCAGCTACTCGGAAGGCTGAGGCAGGAGAATTGCTTGAACCCGGGATGTGGAGGTTGCAGTGAGCCGAGTTCATACCACTGCACTCCAGCCTGGACAACAGAGCGAGACTCTGTCTCAAAAAAAAAAAAAAAAAAGGCTGGGCGCAGTGGCTCAAGCCTGTAATTCCAGCACTTTGGGAGGCCGAAGTGGGCGGATCACCTGAGGTCAGGAGTTCAAGACCAGCCTGACCAACATGGAGAAACCCCATCTCTACTAAAAATACAGAATTAGCTGGGCGTGGTGGCACATGCCTGTAGTCCCAGCTACTTGGGAAGTTGAGGCAGGAGAATCGCTTGAACCTGGGAGGCAGAGGTTGCAGTGAGCTGAGTTCGTGCCATTGCATTCCAGCCTGGGCAACAAGAGTGAAACTCCGTCTCAAAAAAAAAAAAAAAAAAAAGAACTGAATAAAAGCAAAACAAACTCCCCACAGGGGGAAAAGAAAAAATAAAAAAGAAATAGCTCATTCCTGTAATCCCAGCACTTTGGAAGGCCGAGGCAGGAGGATCACTGGAGCCCAGGATTTCGAGGCCAGCCTGGGCAAGATAAGAAGACACTGTCTTTACAAAAAATAAAAAAAATTATCCAGGCATGGTGGTACATGCCTGTGGTCCTAGCTACTTGGGAGGCTGAGGCAGGAGTATTGCTTGAGCCCAGGAGGTCGAAACTGCAGTGAGCCATGATTCTGCCACTGTGATCCAGCCTGGGCAACAAAGTGAGACGCTGTCTCTAACAAAAAAGTTGAGTACAAAACTGAAAATGAATACTACAGCACAAAGCAAGTAGGAGGCAACCTAGGAAAAGTTGCGTTCCTGCCATACTGCATACAGCACTTCACTCCATTTCCTTTCCCTGTTGACAATAATCACCAGGAATCCTAGGGGTGACAAGATGCCATGGCTTCCTCAGATTAAAATTCTCAGTGTCATTAACAGAGGTGGCTTCACCTCCTTCTGCCAGCAGGATTGTACAGATCCATTATGAGCAAACAGAACAAGGGCCTGGAGAATGCAGGGCTTGGGAAAAAGGACCCAGTTGTCACCTTCCATGTAAGTCTCATTGTGACAGGTGGCAAGGTGGGCAGCCTTGTAAGATGCTCCCCACCAATGCCCTCCCCTGAGGATAGGCTGGAACTAGTGACTGGCACCGAACAGACAGAGTGCAGCGGTGATGAAGTTATAAGAGACTGCAGCTTTTGTCCTGCTCTGCTCTCTCCGGCTGTCCTTGCTTGTGTCCTTTGATGGAGACAGCTGCCATGTTGTGGGCTGCCCTGAAGACTACTCCGTAGCAAGACGAAGGGCAGAGGGCAGTCTTTAGCCAATAGCCATAGGAAACCAAGACCCTTGGCCTGACAGCCTGTGAGGAACTGACTCCTGCAACAACTACATGAGTGAGCAGAGAAGCAGGCCCTCCCCCAGGGAAGCCTGGAACACACCTTCACTGCAGCCTGGAGGGACACTGCGCCCAGGACTCAGCTCAGCCATGCCCAGATTCCCGACCCACAGAAACTGTGATGAAATAGATGTGTGTTATTTTAAGTGGCTACGTTTTGGGGTAATTTGTTATGGCACATTAGAAAACTAATACACCTTGATAAATAATGTGCTTAAAGAGATAATAAATCACTACTTTTAAGTCTAAAAGGGCATTTGTAAATTATTTATATAGGATCGACTAAGCCAATGGAGGTTATATCAACTTCAAAAAGGAAAACCAGAATTTCAACATCTGGAACCACCGGGTGCAGTGGCTCATGCCTGTAATCCCAGCACTTTGGGAGGCTGAGGCAGGTGGATCGTGAGGTCAGGAGTTCGAGACCAGCCTGACCAACATGGTGAAACCCCATCTCTACTAAAAATACAAAAATTAGCCAGGTGTGGTGGCGCATGCCTGTAATCCCAGATACGCAGGAGGCTGAGACAGGAGAATCGAACCTGGGAGGTGGAGGCTGCAGTGAGCCGAGATTGCACCACTGCACTCTAGCCTGGATGACAGAGTGAGACGCTGTCTCAAAAAACAAACACACACACTCACACACACACACACACACACACACACACCCCAGCCAAAAAAACAACAAAAAAAAGTGAGCTCTTGCTAGGTACAGTGGCTCTTGCTTATAATCCCCCCAGCACTTTGGGAGGCCATGGTGAGAGGATCACTTAAGCCCAGGAGTTCAAGATCAGCCTGAGCAACATAGGGAGACTGTCTCTACTAAGATTTTGAAAAATCAAAAAACTGAGCTCTCTCATTTACATGAAATGTTCAGAATAGGCAAATCTATAGAGACAGAAAGTAGATTCGTGGTTGCCATGCCAGATGAGAAGGAATGACTGCTGACAGGCAGCAACCGCTTTTTGGGGTGATAAAATGTCCTGAAATTAGATCATTGTGGTGGTTATGCAACCTTGTGAATGTACACTTTAAAATGGGACATTTTTACGGTTTCTGGATTTGATTTCAATGTAAAAAAAAAAATTAAGTGAACTCTTTTTTTTTTTTTTTTGAGACGGAGTCTCACTCTGTCGCCCAGGCTGGAGTGCAGTGGCCAGATCTCCGCTCACTGCAAGCTCCGCCTCCCGGGTTCCCGCCATTCTCCTGCCTCAGCCTCCCGAGTAGCTGGGACTACAGGCGCCTGCCACCTCGCCCGGCTAGTTTTTATTTTTTAGTAGAGACGGGGTTTCACCGTGTTAGCCAGGATGGTCTCAATCTCCTGACCTCGTGATCCGCCCGTCTCGGCCTCCCAAAGTACTGGGATTACAGGCTTGAGCCACCAAGCCTGACCTAAGTGAACTCTTATGGAGGGAAGCTAACACTTCCATTTCAACATCTCCCCAAATAGTTATGCTCCATTCCCGCACACAAGATGATAGACTGGCACTGATCGAGGGGGACACATAAATGATGGCGTGACATTGGCCTGATGACACAGCTCAGATCTCACTCCAGGTTTGTTTGGGGGTTTCTGCATTGCATCTTTCCAGGAAAATTGCTAGCAAAAGTCCTCCCCCAGTAAATACATTTGTCTTTTTCAATGTTTTTGTTGTTATAGATGTTACATTCCTGTTCTTAAGACTTAAAGGACCGGGCGTGGTGGCTCACCCCTGTAATCCCAGCACTTTGGGAGGCGGAGGCAGGTGGATTGTGAGGTCAGGAGTTCGAGACCAGCCTGGCCAACATAGTGAAACACCATCTCTACTAAAAATTAGCCAGGTGTGGTGGCACCCACCTGTAATCCTAGCTAGCTGGGAGGCTGAAGCACGAGAATTGCTTGAACCCGGGAGGCAGAGGTTGCAATGAGCTGAGATTGCGCCACTGCACTCTAGCCTGGGCAAACAGAGTGAGACTCTGTCTCTAAATAAATAAATAAATAAATAAATAAATAAATAAATAAAAATTTTAAAAAAGACTTAAGACAATTTTTACCTTATTTCATAATACTTAATTGGCCACTCCTTGCTATGAGCTGCAAGGTAAGAAAACTTATCAAACAAAATATTTACAGAGGAAGACATATTTTCAAAATCAAGATTTCATTTCAGCATCTTATTTTTCATTATTTTAAAAAATTATCATTATTATTCTTTTCTTTTCTGTTTTTTTTTTCTTTTCTTTTCTTTTGAGATGGAGTTTCGCTCTTGTCACCCAGGCTGGAGTGCAATGGCACGATCTCAGCTCACTGCAACCTCTGCCTCCCAGGTACAAGCGAATTCTCTTACCTCAGCCTTCCTAGTAGCTAGGATTACAGGCATGCACCACCAAACCCAACAAATTTTTGTATTTTTAGTAGAGATGAGATTTCACCATGTTGGCCAGGCTGGTCTCAAACTCCTGACCAAAGGTGATCCACCCACCTCAGCCTCCCAAAGTGTTGTGATTATACGCATGAGCTACTGTGCCCGGCCTATTATTATTTTCAAGACAGGGTCTCACTCTGTTGCCCAGCCTGGAGTGCAGTGGTGTGATCATAGCTCACTACAGCCTCAAACTGCTGGGCTGAAGTGATCCTTCTGTCTCAGCTTCAAACTCCTGGGCTGAAGTGATCCTTCTGTCTCAGCCTCCCCAGCAGCTGGGAGTATAAGTGTGCACCACATCACCCAGCTTTGCTATTTATTTAAATGTCATTCCCCAACACATATCAGGAGTGACATATGCTTCCCATGATTACATAGCAAAACATACTCCATAGCCAGAAAACATATTTATATGACATACGGCCTAGTATTCTAAATCAAGGCAGGATCTTCCAACACGAGCAGGAGGGAAAAGAAAACATGTACATTCTATAACATGATTATAAGAATTGAGATAGATGAAATGAAAAACAACATCTTTGAACAATTACAGTTGACAGAACAGCTTTCCCTTATTCCACTTGCTTTAAATAACTCATATCTGTAAACTTGAACACCAACTCTGGCTGATTGAACAGTCTTAATCCCTTGATTTTCCATACTGAACATCACCCAATATATAGTGAAGATCAAAGGCGACTTCTTCCACCAAGCTCTGTGTCCAGCTGTGTTTCTGAGGTCACACGTGTCCCCTCATGGACACCAGATCAGATACTTCGGTAGTCAGAGCCGCGGGCTACAAAGGCGGCAGCTTCCCATTCCACAGTGAAGAACGAAATTGTTCCAAAAAACCCAAATATCACCATGACCAGGAGTTGCCAGTGAAGAAGAAGGTAGTTGCTGTAGAAAAATGCCACGGCTGCGCAAATAGACTAAGAACAAACAAAACAAATCACAACAGGCACACCGGGGGCCATGCTGAGCCACAATTAGCCCCTAGCCCCACTCCTATCCGGCCCCAAGGACACCTGGAACTGGCAGTGCTTTCTATTCTTTCTGCATCTAGGTATGACTTCCTCAGTCACTGACTCACAAACATGCACCATAAATTCCTGCTACAATCCCTGGTATTTAAAACAGCATTTTGGCCAGGTGTGGTGGTTCATGCCACCCAACACTTTGGGAGGCCAAGGTGGGAGAAATGCTTGAGCCCGGAAGTTCAAGACCAGCCTGCACAACATGGCAAGACCCCATCTCTATAAAATAAAATAAAATGAAAAAAAACAGCATTTTGTGGAAAATTGGAGTAACAAGAATGTACAGAGTAAGAAATACACTTGTCTGTATTACAAGTGAATAGAATTCTGGTATCTAAGGAAGGAAATCTCTAATCAGAGCCATAGAGACCAGAATGTAAAATCTGTTACACAAAAAATCTTACTGCTCATGGCTTCCTAATTCTATTCAAAAATCCTTTTAAATCCCCAACTTTTGTTTAAAAAACATAAGACAAAAGCAAAAAAAAAAGAAAAAAAAAGAAGAAACAAAAAAAATAAAATAAAATAAAATAAGAAACACAATCTAGCCAGGGCGGTGGCTCATGTTTATAATCCCAGGACTTTGCAGGGCCCAAGCGGGCGGATTACTTGAGGCCAGTAGTTTACGACCAGCCTGGCCCAAATGGCGAAACCTCATCTCTACCAAAAATATAAAAACTTAGCTGAACGTGGTAGTGCATGCCTGTAATCCCAGCTACTTGGGAGGCAGAGATTGCACTGAGCCAAGATCGTGCCACTGCACTCCAGTCTGGACTACAGAGTGAGACTGTCTTTTTTTTTTTTTTTTTTTGAGACGGAGTCTCGCTCTGTCATCCAGGCTGAAGTGCAGTAGCTTGATCTCAGCTCACTGCAAGCTCCACCTCCTGGGTTCACACCATTCTCCTGCCTCAGCCATCCGAGTAGCTGGGACTACAGGCACGTGCCACCACGCCCAGCTAATTTTTTTTATATTTTTAGTAGAGATGAGGTTTCACCATATTAGCCAGGATGGTCTCAATCTTGTGACCTTGTGATCTGCCCGCCTTGGCCTCCCAAAGTGCTGGGATTACAGGCTTGAGCCGTGGTGCCCGGCCGACTTTGTTTTAAAAAAAAAAAAAAAAAACAGGCCAGGTGCAGTGGCTCACACATATAATCCCCAGCACTTTGGCAGGCCAAGGCGGGTGGATCACCTGAGGTCAGAAGTTCAAGACCAGCCTGATCAACATGGTGAAACCCCACCTCTGCTAAAAAGAAAAAAAAAAACACAAAAATTAGCCAGGCGTGGTGGTGTGTGCCTGTAATCTCAGCTACTAGGGAGGTTAAGGCAGGAGAATTGCTTGAACCTGGAAGGCGGAGAATGCAGGGAGTCAAGATTGCGCTACTGCACTCCAGCCTGAGTGACAGAGAGAGACTCTATCAAAAAAAATAAAAGGAAATAAAAATTAAAACCACGATACAAATAACCAAGAAAAACAAGGTAATACACAAAGGAAAGAGCCCTACGTCAAACACAGTCGCAATCTGAAGAGGTTACCTGAACAAACTTGAAGATGGCAAATGCTGGGGCACTGTCTTCAGAATACAGAAAGCCCAAGATACTAAGCAGCTGGGTATTAAAGCAGCTGTCTCCAAGGCCCAACAGAAAACTGCAGAGAATGGCAACTTCTTTGCTGAAGAAAACAAAAATCAATTTAGTATGAGCAATATCTGCTAGAGCCATTTAAAATATACAAGCAACCCACCCACAAAAGCATTCTACCTGCAAGTTTTAAATCCTATGAAACAAAAATAAAGACAAAGCTGGCGCTGTGGCTCATGCCTGGAATCCCAGCACTTTGGGAGGCTGAGGTGGGCAGATCACTTGAGGACAGGAGTTAGAGACCAGCCTGGCCAAGATGGCAAAACCCCACCTCTACTAAAAATACAAAAATTAGCTGAGCATAGTGGCGCGTGCCTGTAATGCCAACTACTCGGGAGGCTGAGGCAGAAGAATCACTTGAACCCCGGAGGCGGAAGTTGCAGTGAGTGGAGATCGCGCCACCTCAGGAGGCTGAGGCACCAGAATTGCTTGAACCTCAGAGGCGGAGGTTGCAGTGAGTGGAGATCACGCCACTTGCATTCTAGGCTTGCAGACAGAGTGGGACTCTGTCTCAAAAAAGATAATAAATAAATAAATAAATAAATAAATAAATAAATAAAGACTAGAATTTATAAGGTAAGAATTTGTGCTCAAATGCACACACCTTTACATTCTAACAAACTCTGGTCTCACCCATTTGTGAAGAAAACGCAGGTTGAGTATCCCTTATCAAGACCAGAAGTGTTTCAAATCTTCTTTTCAGGTTTTGGAACACCTGCATTATACTGACCAGTTAGGTAATTTTAATCTGATAATCTGTAATCTGAAATGTTCTAATAAGCACCTCCCTTTGAGCATCATGTTGGCCCTCGAAAAGTTTCGGATTTTGGAGCATGTTGGATTTCAGATTTTCAGATGCGACATACTCAGTTTGTATAGTTTTGTGGGCTGGGCTCCCCTTGGATTTGTGGAGCTGGACACAAATGTCTGCATTTATAATGAACTTGAGAGTTGAGTGTACTAAACCAATATCCTCAAACGTTATATAAACTGCTCTGGAAGGACTGAATGGCCTCCCCAGTTGCCAGGTTTTCCCTCGCTCCTCTTTGATCTTCCTCCAGGCCCTAATATCTGGATATTTCACTGCTCAAGAAGCAGAGATAAAAAATTCAAATCAGATACTCATGTGCTCCTTCAAGGATCAAGAAAAACATTTAGTGGGGGAAGAGGTTAAAACCAACCATTACAAAAATAACTTAGGATTCTCTAAGGATTCCTATTTAAACTCAGTCTGACTCCATGAACACTTGACAGATGACCTTAGAGAGACACCAGGCTCTCTGAAGAGGATTAACTGCTCCACTTTCAATATCTAGCCATCCGTTACCTCCCACCCGTCCTCAAGTGACTAGAGAAATGACAGCCACTATACCTGGATTTGATGTAAGCACTGCTGTCAGTTCCTTTAACAGGAGCAATCGGGGCATCTCCAGGCATGTTGAGAAATATTAGATAAAAAGCTATAAAGTGCACCAGGATGCCCAACAGCACAACTGGATTTCTACCAAAACGATTGTTCTTGCTCAGCAGGCCGAAGAGGCTTCCACCTACAAGTCAAGACGGCAGAAACATCACTAACATTGCTGAAACATTACACACCCAGGCCTGAGCTATCCACCAAGGAGCCAAGGAATAAACATTCTCACTTGTTAAATTTCTTCAAAAAATCCAACACCTCAGCACTTGCAGACAATGATAATGATGACCAAGCATCAACGATTAGAACAAAAAAGTAAGGTATCAAAATGACTTGCATTTCTATTCAGGAACATTCTTGTATTTCTTCTCTGTGAATTATTGTACCCCGCAAGCTATCCCCTTTGACCTGTAGCTTATAACAGAAATAAAATAAGGACACAACTTGTCATTATGACCATGTTTTTGTTGTAATCATAGCCAAACAAGCCAAGGTATCACACTGAAAGGCAGTCATTATGGATTCTGAGAATTATGTGTGAGCTCCGAAGAGGAGTCGGAGAGGCCTTGGAAGACTCAGCAGCCAGAACAGCTAAGGATGTCTCAAGAGCTGACAGGAGAGTCCTCAACAGTGAGAAGGGAAGAACTCTGTAACTGAAAGGAAGACGACTATGGGGCATGACCTTTACAATTTTTAAGTGATTTCTACCCCATAAATCTATACCAGCAAACCTATATATCAAAAGTGAAGGATGGCTGGGTGCAGGGTCTCATGCCTGTAATCCCAGCATTTTGGGAGGCCAAGGTAGGAGAACTGCTTGAGGCCAGGAGTTCCAAACCAGCCTCAGCAACACAGCAAGACTCTTTTATAAAAAAATAAAGAAAACATTGTATATATATTTTAAAAAGTGGGCCAGGTGTGGTAGCTCACACCTGTAATCCCAGCACTTTGGGAGGCCAAGGCGGGCAGATCACCTGAGGTCAGGAGTTCGAGACCTGCCTGGCCAACATGGTGAAACCCTGTCTCTACTAAAAATACAAAAATTAGCCAGGTGTGGTGGCACATGCCTGTAGTCCCAGCTACTTAAGAGGTGGAGGCAGGAGAATCACTTGAACCCGGGGGGCAGAGGTTGCAGTGAACCGAGATCACGCCATTGCACTCCAGCATGGACGCCACAGTGAGACTGTCTTAAAAAAATAAAAAAAATTTTAAAAATGAAAAAAGTTGCTGGGCGCAGTGGCTCATGCCTGTAATCCCAGCACTTTGGGAGGCCAAGGTGGGCAGATCATGAGGTCAAGAGATCGAGACCAGCCTGACCAACATGGTGAAACCTTGCCTCTACTAAAAATATAAAAATTAGCTGGGCGTGGTGGCATGCGCCTGTAGTCCCAGCCACTCAGGAGGCTGAGGCAGGAGAATCGCTTGAACTCAGTGAGCCAAGATTGCGCCACTGCACTCCAGCCTGGCAACCGAGCGAGACTCCGTCTGGGGGAAAAAAAAAAAATTAAAAAGTGAAGGTGAGCAGCAAAAACAAAACAAAACAAAAAAACCCTGCCTAGAAAATGGGCAAAAGATATGCACATACATGTCACCAAAGGAGATATAAAGAGGATAAATAAACACATTAAAAGATGTTCAACATCATTACCCATTAAAGAAAGTAAAACCACAATGAAACATAACTACACATCTATCACAATCGCTAACATCAAAAATAGTGATAACACCAAATGCTGGCAAGGATTCAGAAAAACGGAACCACTCATACATTGCTGGTACAGCCACTCCGGAAAATATTTGGCAGTTCCTCTCAAGAGTAGGCAACAGGCCGGGCGCGGTGGCTCAAGCCTGTAATCCCAGCACTTTGGGAGGCCGAGACGGGTGGATCACGAGGTCAGGAGATCGAGACCATCCTGGCTAACACGGTGAAACCCCGTCTCTACTAAAAAATACAAAAAATTAGCCGGGCGAGGTGGCGGGCGCCTGTAGTCCCAGCTATTCCGGAGGCTGAGGCAGGAGAATGGCGTGAACCCGGGAGGCGGAGCTTGCAGTGAGCTGAGATCCGGCCACTGTACTCCAGCCTGGGCGACAGAGCGAGACTCCGTCTCAAAAAAAAAAAAAAAAAAAAAAAGAGTAGGCAACAGAGGGAGAAAGAACCCAGGCGGAGCCCAGCAGCCTCCATGGATTGAAGAGACGGGGATGTGAATCTAGGGATATCAGGGTAACTAGAGTTCACAGACAACGGTATCAGAAAGGAGAGCGACACAGAAAAACAATTCCAGAGAGCTGCAGACAGTCCCCGACTCTTCAGCTGAGGACTGATCAGCACATAAAGGGAGCAAATTAGCAGAAGCCAGGGAAAGAACCAGCCAAGAGGATTAGTGGTACTAGGGCTCCGCCCTCGGCTGGGTATAGTGTCTGGCCCACCAGCCACTTAAAAGCTTATGATTCACAGGAACTGGGTGGAGCACACAGAAGGGTCTTCCCTTAGAAGCAGGAAATAATTGGCCCTAGACTGAGTAATGCTGCAGTCTTGCCCAACAAATCTTAAAAGGTACGCTGTTTTCAATGAAATGAACTACATCTAAGAACAAAGCTCAAAAATACTGACAGGAGGGCCGGGCGCGGTGGCTCATGGCTGTAATCCCAGCACTTTGGGAGGCCAAGGTGGGTGGATCAAGAGGTCAGGAGATCAAGACCAGCCTGGCCAACATGGTGAAACCCCATCTCTACCACAAATACAAAAATTAGCCAGGTGTGGTGGCGGGTGCCTGTAGTCCCAGCTACTTGGGAGGCTGAGGCAGGAGAATTGCTTGAACCCGGGAGGCGAAGGTTGCCGTGAGCCGAGACCGAGCCACTGTACTCTAGCCTGGGTGACAGAGCAAGACTCTGTCTTTAAAAAAAAAAAGAAAAAGTAAAGAAGGGAAAGTGTTAACAATAGGTGAATCCTGTTAAAGGATATTCAGATGTTCTTTGCACTATTCTTATTTTTGCAATTTCTTTTTTTGTTTTGGTTTTTTGACTTTTTTGAGACAAAGTCTTGCTCTGTCGCCCAGGCTGGAGTGCAGTGGTGTGATCTGGGCTCACTGCAACCTCCCATTTCAGCCTCCCAAGTAGCTGGGACTACAGGAATACGCCACTACACCTGGCTAATTTTTGTACTTTTTTTGTAGAGATGGGGTTTTGCCATGTTGCCCAGGTTGGTCTCAAACTCCTGAGCTCAAGCAATCTGCCCACCTCAGCTTCCCAAAGCTCTAGGATTACAGGTGTGAGCACTGCACCTGGCCTATTTTTGCAATTTCTTATCAATTTGAAATTATTTTTTCAAAAAGGCAGGCAGCCTACAGAAAGTGAGTTTCTTCCCAGGTGGTCTACAGGCAGACACTAAACAAGCACTTACCAGACAGACTACCCTGCACCGACTCACCATGGCTAAGCTTCGTCTGCCATTTATATACCCTTAACTCCCAACATCAGTCTCCGGCCCACGAGTCCCTCCTGAGCATCAGCCTGCATTTCCCACTGGACACTTCTCTATTTGGGTGCCTCTCTGGTACTTAGAGGTGTTCAAAATCCCACTCAGCAGATCTCCCCAAACCCCATCTCCTACAGCATTTTCTCTGCCCAGGTTACTCTCATCAACCTGGTCATCATTCTAGACAACTCTCCTCACCCCGCCATGCAACCGGTGACTAAGTTCTGCTGAAACCATGTTCTCATTATTCATTCAACACATTTAACTCATCTACTGGATGCCCAATAATATAGACCTTGTCCTGCTCCAGGTGTTGGCAATAAGGCAGGGACCAAAAAACAAAAACAAACAAACCCTCCAAAGTCCACTTGACCCACGGTGCTTACCACTGCCTGACATGCAAAGTCTTCTGTTTTTATTGTCTGTGTTCTTCCTGAGTAGCATATAAGCTCTACGTGGGCAGGTGTTTTTGTCTGTTTTGTTGACATGACAGATTACAATAAATCTTTGTTGAAGTTCCTCATATCTAACACAATATTCAATATACTGCAAGTGCTGAACAAATCTTTGTTGAATAAGAGTAACTAGTGGAGCATAATAAAAATATTTATTTGGTTTTTGCTGCTAGTTCTTGGCACAGAAATCCTAAAAGGTCTGGAATTTCCTCAGTGATATGAGGGACATTAGTTATTCAGAAGGAGCCACTTTCAATCATACCAAAGTTTATGTTAAGGGGGCAACTCTTGGGGACAGAGGGGTTGGCCTGGGATAGAGCTTCAGGATGGGGCTGGTTCCCAGAAAGACCAAGCCCTAAGCGCTGGAACTTCTAGGCCCCTTTCACTCCCCCTTCAGGGAGGGAAGGCTGGAGATTACATCAATCACCAATGGCCAATGATTGTTTTTTGTTGTTGTTGTTAAGAGACAGGGTCTCCTTATGTTGTCCAGGCTGGTCTCGAACTCCTGGGCTCAAGCAATCCTCCTACCTTGGCCTCCCAAAGTGCATGAGCCACTGCACCAGGCCATGTGGCCAATGATTTAATCAATCATGCCTATGTAACAGGATCTGCATAAATCCCCCTAAAAAGGGTTAGAGGAGCTTCCGGAGTGGTGAACCCAAAATCCATGGAGACAGAGGCTCCTGCACTTAGGGACCCTTTCAGACCCCACCCTTTGCACCTCCTCATCAGGCTGCTCATCTGTATCCTTTATAATAAACTCTAATAGTCAGGAGAGCATTTTCCTGAGTTCTGTGAGTTGCTCTAGGAAATTATCAAACCTGAAGGGGGAAGAGGGCTGTGGGAACCTCCAAATTTGTACCCAAGTCAGAGAGATGTGCCTGAGAGGCCTATGGACCCATGACTGTCTGTCTGTCTGTCTGTAGGACTGAACCCTTAAACCTGTGGAATCTGACGCTAACTCTGGATAGTTAAGTGTTAGAACAGGACTGAGCTGTTGGACACCCAGTTGGTGTCAGGGAATCAGAGAATCAGAGTCAGGAATTCCAAGACATTCTAAATATTTTAAGAGGAAAAGTGGGGAGACACTGTGTGTTTTCTAACACAGGGTTTCCATCTGTGAATTATTTTGCAAATGTTTCATAATTTAGTCATATTAGAATAGCAGTAATAGGCCGGGAGCGGTGGCTCACGCCTGTAATCCCAGTACTCTGGGAGGCCGAGGAGGGCAGATCACGAGGTCAGGAGATAGAGACCATCCTGGCTAACACGGCGAAACCCCGTTTCTACTTAAAATACAAAAACAAAATTAGCCGGGCATGGTGGCAGGCACCTGTAGTCCCAGCTACTTGGGAGGCTGAGGCAGGAGAATGGCATGAACCTGGGAGGCAGAGCTTACAGTGAGCCGAGATCGCGCCACTGCAATCCAACTCTAGCCTAGGCGACAGAGTGACACTCCGTCTCAAAAAAAGAAGAATAGCAATAATAGAAAAATAAAAACATACATGTTTGGGTAAAAATAAGTAGAAAAAAACAGAAATTCAAGGACAACGGTGAGGGGCACTTAAAATTTCTATTTTACCCATAATAAACCAATATTTTTAATGCTAATGCTTTTTTTTAAAAACCAACCTAAAATTTCTCCAATGCCGATGAAAATGCCAGAAAGTCCAATAAGGCTTTTCTCTTCTGCTCCAAATTTATTTATAGCACCAATACAGGTTCCATATACACCAGAGAAGAAAGTTAATTCCAGACCTTCAGTTAAAAAAAAAAAAAGATGTAATTTATACATTCACATTTTTGTTTATCTTCCCATCTAGTAGTATCTGACAAAAGAATACTTGAGTAGTAAAACACACAAAACAAAACTCATAGAGACTGAAATATTAATCCCCAAGCAGAGCATAATTTGATGTGATGTAACTGATGAAATGGAATTAGCTTCATGCTATGGACTAAATGTTTGTGTCCTCCGGAACTGTGAGAAATAAATGTCTGTTGTTTAAGCCACACAGTCTATGGAAATTTGTTATAGCAGCTAAAATTAAGATACCACAAGATGGCATCTGCCATATATTTCAGATAAAAGTATATAACTCAAATGAACAGATATCCTTATGTTAAAACCTATCACTCTCCATAAAGGTGGAGATGGGCAGAGGTGATAATTAACGTAACTTTGTAATAGTGAAGACTAACGTGCTCATTAACCTTGTTAGTAGCTTTCCAAAGAAACACGAACATTCCTATTTTTTTCTGAGAGAGGGTCTCACTCTGTTGCCCAGGCTGGAGTATAGTGGCACTATCTCAGCTTACTGCAACCTCTGCCTCCCAGGTTCAAGCAATTCTCCCTGCCTCAGCCTCCCAAGTAGCCGGGATTACAGGCGTGCACCACCACACCAGGGTAATTTTTCCATTTTTAGGCATTTCACCGTGTTGGCCAGGCTGGTCTCGAACTCCTGACCCCACGTGATCTGCCCACCTCAGCCTCCCAAAGTGCTGGGATTACAGACATGAGCCACTGTGCCCGGCCCCTATTGGATTATATTCACACTGTAATGGAAAGCCAATACATACTATACAATGTGTCTTAAAAGCACCATAATGTTTTAATTAAACCCTTTTTTCTAGGAAAAGAAAATTCCTAAGATTAAAAAATTAGAGTAAATCAGTAGGGGACCTTGATTCCCTAATGCTACAAAACCTTAACTGTTAAAGATGTTTAATGTTTATTCTATTTCACCTAAAAATATGTTGCACATAAAAGGAAAAGAGCAAATTACAGCATTTTTTAAAAGAAAACAAATTTCCTTATCATTCTTGACTTACGGGTACTCCACCTGTTATCATACCACATTATGACATGCTTCTATTTCATTAGAAATTATTTTTATTTTATTTATTTTTTTAATTTTTTGAGACAGAGGTCTTACTCCCGTGGCCCAGGCTGGAGTATAGTGGTGCTATCTCAGATCATGCAACCTTGACTTCCTGAGCTCAGGTGATCCTCTGATCTCGGCCTCCTGAGTGGCCGGGGCTACAGGCATGCACCACCACACTTGGCTAATTTTTTGTATTTTTAGTAGATATGGGGTTTCACCATGTTGCCCAGGCTGGTCTTGAACTCCTGGGCTCAAGCAATCCACCCACCTCAGCCTCCCAAAGTGCTGGGATTACAGGCATGAGCCACTACACCTGTCCAGAAATGATTTTAATCCATATAAAGTTACAGATTTCTTCATGGTTATTTTCTGTAGTGCTCTGTGTTGCCCTAAAACCACTGGTCCCAATGAGCCATGTGTCCTGGTTTTTCTGAACCTTGTGCAGAATCCTTCCACATTGAATTTGGGCCAACCCTGTGATTTGCTGTCACCAACAGAATCCACTAGAAGTGATGTTGGGCTAGACTGCAGCCTGAGCTTTAAGAAAGTCTGGTATTCTTTCCCATTGCCTTTTTTGGAGCCATCAGTCCATTAACTAAGGTGTCTGGCTATACTGCCGGGTCACAAGGTGATCTTATAGAGGGGGTCGTGTAGATGGAGAGCAGCTCTGAGACTACACAAAAAGAGAGATACTCAGCCTTTCATCTGACCACAGTGAAGGCGACATGTGAAGGAAACCAGCCACAAGAGACCCCAAGTGACACCATGAGAAGAACCATTCACTGAGCCCAGTCAATGCACAGAATTGTGAGAAATAATAACGTGGCTATTGTCTTCAACCCCTTATTATCATTATGAAGCAAGAGAAAACAAGAACAGCAATTCCATTACCTGTATAAGCAGTTGTGATACTAAGAAGGAGCATCTCCTTGGTGACACATAACTTAAAAGACTTTTCTGTAAAGAAAAAAATTTAACAGTACTTAATTCGATTTTAGTTAATAAAACAAACATTCTAAAACAGTCCTTCAACCAAAACACCCCTTGTCAATAATGCCAGTAAACGAACACTTTGGGATAGAAGTTTCAGATTAAAATGCTTAAGGCATGCACTAAATTTGCCCTATAAATAAAATGCTTATTTCAAGTGCTTAAATATATTCTACAGTTGCATTTCCTCAGCACATTTTCCAGCTCGTATAACAAAAACATGAAAAGGAGGGAAAAAAATAGAATCAAACAAAACAACAAAGTACTTCAAAAGGCATGATTAACTGTTAGGCTCTTGAGACAACCAACAATCAGCAAAGCACTGACTTCCCTAAAGAATTATCACGGAGCAGCTTTAAGGTTGGACTCAAGATCAGAATCACAGGGCAGGTTTTTGGCCATACAGAAGCTGGGCACCACTTCCCAAGATTCTGACTCTGTAGCACTGAGGGCTGAAACTTGCGTTGTGCATATTTGTTTCTAGTCACTTTAGTGTTTGTTTTTTACACTGTTTATTTAGTTGAAATCTGCAATGGATAATGCATTTCTAAAAACTCTGCATTTACCTGACTTTTTTGGAACCTATTCACATTTCATAATTTAAGGACCACTACTCTAGTACACAAAACTAACAGTGGATCCAGATTTTAATTGTGATTTATCTGCTGGCCACGAAACTTACCTAAATCACAAACACTGTCCTAAATCTCTGCATATGTAAGAAAGGATACTTTTTTCTCTAATTTCACTGAACTATACTAAGAATAAATATAAGAAGACATTTTTGACCAATCACTTTCAAGTATTTCCAGGAAAAAAATACACGACCAGTGCAAAGTTTAAAACAATACTTTTAACTTAAAAAACTGCACTAGCAAAGCATGTTCATTTTACTTTATTTATTTATTTAGTTTTTGTTTGTTTGTTTGTTTTGAGACAGTCTCACTTTGTCACCCAGGCTGGAGTACAGTGGCGCGATCTTGGCTCACTGCAGCCTCTTCCTCTAGGGTTAAAGCGATTCTCCTGCCTCAGCCTCCAGAGCAGCTGGGATTATAGGCGCATACCACCACGTCCAGCTAATTTTTTTGTACTTTTAGTAGAGACGGGGTTCTGCCATGTTGGCCAGGCTGGTCTCAAACTTCTGACCTCAGGTGATCCACCCACCTCGGCCTCCCAAAGTGCTAGGATCACAGGCGTGAGCCACCACTCCTGGCCACATGTTCATTTAAGAATAATCAGAAGACTTAGTTAACACAAAGAAATTCTAAGAGATTATCTAGTATGATCCTATTATGACATATGCATGTCATTATATATTTGTACAAACCCATAAAACGTACCACACCAAGAGTGAATCCTAATGTAAACCATGGTCTTTAGGTGATAACGACATATCAGTATTGGCTCATTATAACAAATGTGCTCTGGTGGGGAACATTAATAACAGAGGAAAGTTACGTATGTGTGGTATAGGGGCCACATAGGAACTCTATACTTTCTGCTCAGTCTTGCTATGAATTGTAAAACGATTTAAAACATAAAGTCTATTAAAAAAACCCATCAATCTATTTGCAGAAATAGATTGATCCTAAAATTCATGGCCAGACCTGGTGGCTCATGCCTATAATCCCAACAATTTGGGAGGCTGACTTGGGAGAATCGCTTAGCTTTGGCAACATGGTGAAACTCTGTCTCTACAAAAAACTACAAAAATTAGCCAGGCATGGTGGTTCACACCTATAGTTCTAGCTACTTAGGAGACTGAGACGGGAGGATCGCTTGAGCCTGGGAGGTTGAGGCTGCAGTGAGCTCTGATCACGACACTGTACTCCACCCTGGGCGGCAGAGCAAGACTCTGTCTCAAAAAAAAAAAAAAAAAAAGGAAATCCAAGGGACCCACAACAGCCAAAATAATCTTGACAAATAACAAAGTTGGAGGATTCACACTTTCTGATTTCAAAACATACAGTAATCAACACAGCATGGTACTGGCATAAGGATATATCTATCTATCTAGAGATAAACATTTATATTTATAGTCAATTGATTTTTGACAAGAGAGACCAAAAAACAGACTTTTCAGCAAACTGCGCAACTACAACAGGATACTGACGTGCAAAAGAATAAAGCTGGAGTCCTATCTCAAACCATATGTAAAAATTAACTGAAAATGAATCACAGACCCAAATGGAAGAGCTAAAACTAAAAAAACTCTTAGAAGAAAATATAGGAGTAAATTTTCAGGACCTGGGGTGAAGCAAAATCTTAGGACATCAAAAGCACACACAACAAGAGAAAAACTAAACAAACTGACTACATCAAAATTAAAAACTTTATCAAAGCCACAGTAAGATATCCCCTCACACCTGTTGGGACGGCTATTATCAAAAAGACAAAAGATAACAAGTGTTGGTGAGGATGTGGAGGAAAGAGAACCCTTGTCTGCTATTGGTGAGAATGTAAATTGGTACAGCGAATATGGAAAACAATATGGAAGGTCCTGAAAAAAACTAAAAACATGTTATGATTCAGCAATTCTACTTCTGGGCATATATCCAAAGGAAATGAAAGCAGTATCTCAAAGTGATAGCTGCACTCCCATGTTCATTACAGCACTATTATATGTGTGTGTGTGTGTGTGTGTTTATTAATTATGTAGCAAAGACATGGAAACAACTAAGTGTCCTTAAACAGACGAATAAAGAAAATGTGGTATATACAATGGTATATTATTCAGCCTTATAAAAGGAAATCCTGCCATTTAGGGCAACATGGATGAACCTGGAGAGCATTACACTAAGTGAAATAAACCAGACACAGAAAGACCAATACTGCATGATCTTACTTAGATGTGGAATATTAAAAAGTTGAACTCATAGAAGCAGAGAGTAGCATAGTGGTTGCTGGGGCTGGAGGGTGGGGGAAATAGGGAGATGTTGATTAAAGAGTACAAAGTTTCCTTTAGGCAAGATGAGTGAGTTCTGAGGATCCAGTGTACAACTTGGTGTTGACAGTTAATAACACTCTATTGTACACTTGAAATTTGGTTGGAAAGTAGATCTTAAATATTCTCATTACACATGCAAAAAAAAAAAAAAGATAACCATGTGAGGTGATGGATATGTTAACAAACTTGAGTGTGACCATCATGTCACAATGTATACATATATCCAAACATGTTATGTTCTGGCGCCTGGCCAGAACTTTTATCTAGAGTATATAAAGAACTCTTACAACTCATTAATAAAAACAGAATCCAACTTAAAAACGGGCAAAGGATCTAACTAGGGCCGGGCGCAGCGGCTCAAGCCTGTAATCCCAGCACTTTGGGAGGCCGAGGCAGGTGGATCACTTGAGATCAGGAATTGAAGACCAGCCAGGCCAACATGGTGAAACCCCGTCTCTACTAAAAATACAAAAGTTAGGCAGGAGGGGTAGCACGCACCTGTAATCCCAGCTACTTGGGAGGCTGAGGCAGGAGAATCACTTCAACCTGGGAGGTGGAGGTTGCAGTGAGTTGAGATTGTGCCACTGCACTCCAGCCTGGGTGGCAGAGCAATACTCCATCTCAAAAAAAAAAAAAAAAAAAAAACCACCGGAAAATAACTGCAAGCAGGTGGAAACAGTGGCAAACTCATCCTCTGCTAGTAGAAATGTAAAGTTGTGTAACAATCTGGCAGTTCCCCCACAGGCTAAGCAGTGAAATACCACATGAAGCAGCAATTCCACCATTCCTAGGTGTGCATCAAAGAGATCTGAAAACACATCCACACAAAAACCTGTACACGAACTTTATGTATTACTCACTGTGGGAGTCCAGTCAGGATGGAGAGGAAAATTATAAGACGCAAACCTTCTTGGAAGGCCTGGGGCATTTGCATAAGCTCCAGTAATAAACTTAGCTGAAGGAGCCTTGTCCCCTTAGTTAAATAAATTAGAGTAGAAACAAAGGAATGTGGGGAGTTTAAAAAAAAAAAAAAAAAGGAATGTGGGGAGTTTATCTAACTAGCTTGTTTACTCATGTGGTCCTAAGACTAACCTTTGATTTACCAGGGGTGCTTAATTGTTTTCTACTGGGGCAGTCCAGCTGTTTTTCTTTTTTCTTTTTTCTTTTTTTTTGGAGACAGTCTGGCTCAGTCGCCCAGGCTGCAGTGCTCACTGCAAGCTCCGCCTCCTTGGTTCACACCATTCTCCTGCCTCAGCCTCCCGAGTAGCTGGGACTTAGCTGGGACTACAGGTGCCCGCCACTAGGCCAGGCTAATTTTTTTGTATTTTTAGTAGAGACGGAGTTTCACCGTGTTAGCCAGGATGGTCTCCATCTCCAACTGTTTACAGCACTCTGTGTGGAGTCTCGTAAGCTGCCCGGATGCTCAAACTGGTAAAGCAGAATATCTGTGTGTCAGTGTACTTTATTCATCCGTTGCTGGGTCAGGGTCGGCAAGACAGACCCCTGAAACTCATAATACATAAAATATAGAAATGACTCAAATTTTATAATATATTGTGACATGAATGAGCCTTGAAACCATTATGTTAAAAGAAACCAGGCACAAAAGACCACATGTTGTACGATTCTATTTACATAAAATGTCCAGAATAGGCAAATCTATAGACAGAAAGTAGAGGAATGGTTGCAACAGTAGTGAAAGGGGAGAAAGTGGGAGTGCCTTAGGGCGGTTGGATTAGGAGGCTGGAATGAGAAGTGACTCTAACGTGCATAGGGAAAATGCTCTAAAATTGAGTAAAGTAATGGCTACGCAACTCTGAATATAATAACTCGTACTGAATTTGCAATGGATTCTTTAAATTGATTAAATGGGTGAACCATATGGTACATGAATTATATCTCAATTTAAAAAAGCAGAATCCAACACCTTAATGAATCTCCTTCCAGACTTTTTCTATGCATTTTTTACAAAAACAAATTCTACTATATATACTCTATTTTATCATTTGTTTTCACATAATATACAGCGAAATTTTTTGAACATTCACAGAGATAATTTTTATGGCTAGGGTAATCTATTATACAGACGTACTAATGTCTAACACTTGAATACTTAAATTATTTCCAGTATCTCACTACTATAAACATCTTAGTAGCTAGATCTTACCACAATATTTAATTATTTCCTGAGGATAATCTTATTAGTGAAATTGGTTATTCCACTGGGGCAAAGGTTATAAATATTTTTATCGCTTTTGATACCTAATGACAAATCACTTTTTTATAAAGTAATACAAGTATATATCAGCAATGTAGTCTTCCCTGAGACAGAGTCTTGCTCTTGTCACCCAGGCTGGAGTGCAATAGCATGATCTCAGCTCACTGCAACCTCTGCCTCCCAGGTTCAAGTGATTCTCCTGCCTCAGCCTCCTGAGTAGCTGGGATTACAGGTGTAAACCACCATGCCTGGCTAATTTTTGTATTTTTAATAGAGATGGGGTTTTGTCATGTTGGCCAGGCTGGTATCAAACTCCTGACCTCATGATCCGCCCACCTCAGCCTCTCAAAGTGCTGGGATTACAGGCGTGAGTCACTGTGCCTGGCCAACAATGTAGTCTTATGCATGTAATTACCTGTCCCCCCACCCATAATATTGAGAATTATGTTTTATCTTTTGAAATCCAATAGAAACGGTTTCTGGCCAGGCACAGTGGCTCACCACCATAATCCCAGCACTTTGGGAGGCAAAGGCGAGCAGATCACCTGAGGTCAGGAGTTCAAGACTAGCCTGGCCAACATGACAAAACCCCATTTCTACTAAAAATACAAAAATTAGCCAGGTGTGGTGGCGTTCACCTGTAATCTCAGCTACTCAGGAGCCTGAGGCAGGAGAATCCCTTGAACCCAAGAGGCGGAGGTTGCAGTAAGCCGAGATTGCACCACTGCATTCCAGCCTGGGTGACAAGAGCGAAACTCCCAAGACTCCGTTTTAAAAAAAAAAAAGAGAAAGAAAACTGTTTCTAATTTGCACTTTACTTACACAGTTGACCCTTGAACAACATAGGTTTGAACTTCAGGGATCCACTTCTGTGCAGACTTTCTTCTACCTCTGCCAACCCAGACAGCAAGACCAACCCCCTCCCTCTTCCTCCTTCTCAATGTGATGATGAAGATCCAGATGATCCACTTCCACTCAACAAAGAGTAAATATAGTTTCTCTTCCTTACAATTTTTTTCTTTTTTTTTTTTTTTGGAGACAGAGTTTTGCTCTTTTGCCCAGGCTGGAGGGAAGTGGCATGGCTCACTGCAACCTCTGCCCCGCCACCACCCCCACCCCAGGGTTCAAGCAATTCTCCTGCCTCAGCCTCCCAAGTAGCTGAGATTACAGGCACCCACCACCACGACCAGTTAATTTTTTTGTATTTTTATTAGAGATGGGGTTTCACCATCCTGGCCAGGTTGGTCTTGAACGCCTGACCTCATGATCCACCCGGGATTACAGGCATGAGCCACCACGCCTGGCCTGAGAACATTTTTTTGGCTGTTTTCAGACATTCATCCTAGCAGATGAACTTCAGCATTGCTTCCTCAAGATCAAAAAATAAATGTTTAAAAACTTTGCGAACATATTTCAGAAGCACACTAAACGTATAAATTCAGTTCGGAAATTAAATGCTTTTAGATAGTATGTAGGAACCTTCTCTGTACAACATCCATCATAGCCCCAACCACAAGAATGTCATGATTAATTAATAAATGAAGCACTAGCCACACACAGGTCACGTGAAGCCTTGCCATTCATTCTCCCTCTCTCCCTGTGCCTCTGGCTCCCTTGTCACCTCATGACCTCCTGTTGTGTCCCAATTGCCCAGGAACTGGCTCCTGAATCTACTTTCCCTGCAGCACCCTATGTGCCATACCTCATTTGGCTGCTGCCTTCCTTCTCCCTATTCAAACCCGACAGAACGATATCCTATGACAAATCAATCCTATCAAGTAACTGACCAGCTCCGTAATGCAAAGCGTGTGGCCCAAAATGTGTCAGTGCCTCCTTTTACAGACAAAATTGAGGCAAAGTCTGTCCAACTGTCTAGGTGAGATGTCCTGAATCTGGTGAACATTAAAGACAGCCAGAGGTGGAGCTATGATGGAGCAGCCTCACCATGGCTGGGGACACTATCCCATAAGCCAGGTCATCTACCTCCCTTTAATGACTCCGAGCTCACCAAGTAAGCCAATGTGGCTTTCTAGCCTGCTGACAACAAGAAGGAAATATCCATGAAAGGGCTCACTAAAAAATGTCAAGTGCCATCAAAAATGGTTAAATTGCCATTTCTATGAGTTTAGCTTGAGTCCTTTTCCCCTCCGGCCTCTGCGATCAATAATGGGTTTTTTTTTTTTTTTTTTTTTTTTTTTTCCCTGAGATGGAGTCTCACTCTGTCACCCAGGGTGGAGCGCAGCGGCACAATCTCGACTTACTGCAACCTCTGCCTCTCAGGCTCAAGCGATTCTCTAGCCTCAGCCTCCTGAGTAGCTGGGATTACAGGCACCTGCCACCATGCCTGGCTATTTTTGTATTTTCAGTAGAGATGGGGTTTCACCATGCTGGCCAGGCTGGTCTCGAATGTTGGACCTCAAGTGATCCTCCCACCTCAGCCTCCCAAAGTGATGGGATTACAGGCATGAGCCACTGCACCCAGCCTAATAATGGGTATTCTAACAGACAAGTTTCTAGGCCTGCAAAGATGAAAGCCAAACTTTTGACAGTGATTGACCTCGTATCTTGCTAAGGGAGTCAGAGTACAGTCCTTTTAATTATAATGTGTGACTCAATTTATAATTATAAATGTATTCCCGAGCTGGGTGTGGTGGCTCATGCCTATAATCCCAGCACTCTGGGAGGCCGAGGCGGGCGGATCACTTGAGGTCAGGAGTTTGAGACCAGCTGGCCAAAATGGAGAAACACTGTCTCCACTAACAAATACAAAACTTAGCTGGGCATCGTGGCATGTGCCTATAGTCCCAGCTACTTGGGAGGTTGAGGCAGGAGAATCACTTGAACCCAGGAGGCAGAGGTTGCAGTGAGCCAATATCATGCCAGTGCACTCCAGCCTGGGCAACAGAGCATGACTCTGTCTCAAAAAAAAAAAAAAAAAAAAAAGGCAGGGTGCAGTGGCTCATGCCTGTAATCCCAGCAATTTGGGAGGCTGAGGCAGGTGGATCATCTGAGGTCGGGAGTTCAAGACCAGCCTGACCAACACGGAGAAACCCCATCTCTACTAAAAGTACAAAAATTAGCCAGGTGTGGTGGCACATGCCTGTAATCCCAGCTACTTGGGAGGCTGAGGCAGGAGAATCGCTTGAAGCCAGGAGGTGGAGGTTGCGGTGAGCCAAGATCACACCATTGCACTCCAGCCTGGGCAACAAGAGCAAAACTTCATCTTAAAAAAAAAAAAAATATATATATATATACACACACACACACGTACATATACACACATATACACATACATACATACATATATATAAAAAACTATGAATATATTCCTGAAACAATATACTATGTATAGAAGGCTCAGACTCTCATGCCCATAGACCCTTTCTAAAAAAAGAAGCTACAGGCATTCCTGGCCAAGAGTTAACATGCTTTGTGTCATCTGAGCCAGGCCATGGCTGATTAGATCAACAATTTGCACTTCAGCCCAAGGCAACCTAGAAACTAATCATAAGTGCTCAAGGGCCATAAGGGCCATATGTCATTAAGATCCTGTGGCCTACAATAGGCTTAATGAATACACATGGCCCCAAAAGGCTGCTCCCTTCTTGAGAATAACTGCCCCAGTCAGATTCCCTCTCCTGGGAAGACAGAAGCTGAGAGAGCCATAGGCAGAAGCAAAATGGACTCACTGGAAGTTTCTGAAGGAAATTATGAGAATCTGGCTCAAATCCCAACTCAGCCACCTACTAACTGGTTGACCTTGGGTAAATTATTTAATTTTTTCTTTTTTTTTTTTTTTTGAGACAGTCTCACAGCTGCCCAGGCTGGAGTGCAGTGGCGTGATCTCAGCTCAGGGCAACCTCCACTTCCTGGGTTCAGGCGATTCTCTTGCCTCAGTCTCCTGAATAGCTGGGACCACAGGCGTACGCCACCACACCTGACTAATTTTGTATTTTTAGTAGAGACAGGGTTTCGCCATGTTGGCCAGGCTGGTCTTGAACTCCTGACCTCAAGTGATCCACCCACCATGGCCTCCCAAAGTGCTGGGATTACAGGTGTGAGCTACTGTGCCTGGCCCCTAAATTACTTAATTTCTCTAAGCCTCAGTTTTCTGTTCTGTTAAACTGAGCCAATGATAGGTGTGTATTATATAATATATAACAGAATTGTGAAAATCACATAGAGTAAAAAACAAAGAATTCAGCAGAGTCTTTGGCCAGGAAGACTTCTCAATGCATGAACATGATTATTCGTACTACCTTCCGGGTCACTGGAGCTACTGCTTCACTCCAACTAGCAAGCAATCTGCCTTTTTGTTGTTGTTTGTTTGTTTTTTGAGATGGAGTCTCCCTCTGTCACCCAGGCTGAAGTACAGTGGGGCAATCTCGGCTCAGTAAACCTCCACCTCCCAGGTTCAAGCGATTCTCCTGCCTCAGCCTCCTGAGTATCTGGGACTATAGGTGCACCCCACCACGCCCGGCTAATTTTTTACATTTTTAGTAGAGAAGGAGTTTCGCCATGTTGGCCAGACTGGTCTCGAACTCCTGACCTCAAGTGATCCGCCTGCCTTGGACTCCCAAAGTGCTGAGATAACAGGTGTGAGTCACTGCGCCCAGCCACAATCTGCTCTTAATTACCCTGCAAAAATCCCAGGAGATGCTTAACTCCAGGGAGAACCTGAGTGCTGTGCAGCCTCTTTCCACTTCCTTCACACACCTGGGCAGGTGGGCAGTCATACCATCATCCATCCCTCACAGCCCCCATGTTAGAGAGATGTTGATAAGGAAGATTAATATATTTCAGAGCAGCATACCTGGAAAAATGCAAACCCTGGGGTGTCATCAATCCAAAGTTACCAGGGAAATGGGGAAAGGCAAATGCGGAAGTTGTTCCTGAACAGTTCTTGCATTTCAGATACAGAAAATACTTACTAAAAGCATCTACCGCCTTTGTCAGATTGTTCTGGGCAGACCTGAGAAAATAAAATTTAAAAAAGTTTTTTCTTTTTGAAAATAAAACAACAAAAATACAATCACATTTTCATTTGTTTGTAAAAGCCCTGTCCTCTACCAGGTCTGAGATGCATTTCCAGTGACCTGAATGCTCCTTGCCCCAGGGTGTCCCTCATGGCCACGCCCTCGTTCCAGGTGTTTAAAGTCCCACCTGGGCACCTTTCTGTTAACTATGGAAGATGATTCTTTCAGATTACACTTACTGTACATGTTTATGCACGTCTTTCTCAGAAATCATACTTCAAGCAGTACAGAAATACTTTCTATTCTCTTACTTCCATTTTCTTTCTTTTTTTTTTTTTTTGAGACAGGGTCGCACTCCGTCTCCCAGGCTGGAGGGCTGTGATGCAATCTCGGCTCACTGCAACCCCCACCTCACAGGCTCAGGTGATCCTCCCGCCATCGATCCTCCCACCTCAGCCTCCTGAGTAGCTGGGATTACAGGTGGGTCCCACCACACCCAGCTAATTTTTTGTAGTTTTGGTAGAGATGGGGTCTCACCATGTTGCCCAGGCTGGTCTTGAACTTCTGAGTTCAAGAGACCCACCTGCCTCAGCATCCTAAAGTGCTGGGATTACAGGCGTGAGCCACCACACCCGACCTATCCTGTTACCTTCAAACTGTGAAAATATCTGTGAGTATTCAATTTTCCATTGCCCTTACTATGAAAAATAAGTTCTTTGGCATTAAAACCCGTCAGAGACTTTTGTTATTTTCTGCATTCTGAGAGGTGGTTGCTTTGGATGTGGTATCATGAAAGCTTTCTTGAAGTTAGCTTTCATTCATCTCCTTGCTGCTATGACTGTTTGGGGATCGAGAACCAAGAGGCTTTGACAGGTACTGTACTCTCAACTGGCTTCACATCAAAATTCAAGCACTGACAGGTGACGACTGCTATGTGCTTTTTGATGAAGCATTTTTGGGAACTGGATGTCCTATAACCAACGTGTGTCAAGATTTTTTTTTTTTTAAATATGGAACACTTCACGAATTTGCACGTCATCCTTGTGCAGGGGCCATGCTAATCTCTGTATTGTTCCAATTTTAGTATTTGTGCTGCCAAAGTGACCACAAAATTTTTATATGTTATATGTTTCTATACCAACAGTGGCATCAAATCTCAGCTTTTAAAAGAGAAGGTTATTTTAAAATCTATACTAATATTTACCTCAGGAACATTACCAAGGCAAGGATTCATGCCTATCTCCTGTCCTGCTGAGAGAGGTGGGTCTTCACTGTAATCTGCAATTTCATTTATCCATACAAGGCAGGCCAAATCACAGACTTGGGCAGGGCTCAGTGGCTCACGCCTGGAATCCCACCACTTTGGGAGGCCAAGGCGGGCTGATCGCTTGAGGTCAGGAGTTTCAGATCAGCCTGGCCAAAATTGCAAAACCTTATCTCTACTAAAAATACAAAAAAATTTAGCAGGGTGTGGTGGTGCACCCCTGTAATCCCAGCTACTCAGGAGGCTGAGACATGAGAATCACTTGAACCCAGGAGGCGGAGGTTGCAGTGAACCGAGATCATGCCACTGCACTCCAGCGTGGGCAACAGAACAAGACTCCATCTCAAAACAAAACAAAAAAATCCCTGACTTTTCCAGTTTACCAAGACTACTGCCAAAACACTACTGTGTGCTTGAAATCACGCTCCAAAGCTTAAAACGCATTTTTCTTATTCATCCACCAAGATTGATGAAGTCAAGGAAGTGCCTAACATTAGATCATGTACATCCTATGCTTCATTTTCTCTTCAATGGGAAATGCAAGTGGGTTATATAAGGTGATATACAGAACAACTGCAGCTGTCTGAGGACTGAGCAACAACATGCCTAAGCTATAATACTGAGGATGGCAGAGTTCTTATTGATACCATTATCAATTTCATTAATCTGCAATGTTCATAAAGCAGACATTTCCTTCTATGAGTCCTTTGGAGAAATAAGTTTTTAATTATACTAGAATCATATTCAATAACACTCTTCAAAACCATGAATGCCCTCCTTGTGTCATGGCTGGGATGCACAATGATCTACTGGTTGAAACAAGGGCTTTCAGAGGCCTGGCTTTACCACTAATTAGTTGTGTGATTTTAGACAAGACAAGTGACTTCATTTCTCCAAGTATTATTTCCTCATTCATCAAATAGGGATGCTACGACTTACCTGTGAGAATTAAATAAGATGATGCAAGTTAAATATAATTGTTAATAAGATTACAAGAAAGTTTTTAAAAATATTTTTTCCTTAAATTTTTTTTTTTTTTTTTGAGACAGAGTCTTGCTCCGTCGCCCAGGCTGGAGTGCAGTGGCGTGATCTCAGCTCACTGCAAGCTCCGCCTCCTGGGTTCATGCCATTCTCCTGCCTCAGCCTCCCCAGCATCTGGGACTACAGGCGCCCGCCATCACGCCCGGCTAATTTTTTTGTATTTTTAGTAGAGACAGGGTTTCACCGTGTTAGCCAGGATGGTCTTGATCTCCTGACCTTGTGATCCGCCCGCCTCGGCCTCCCAAAGTGCTGGGATTACAGGCGTGAGCCACCGTGCCCGGCCTCCTTAAATTTTTAAAGATTTTCCTTTTTTTTTTTTGAGACCGAGTCTTGCTCTGTCATCCAGGCTGGAATGCTGGAATGCACTGGCACAATCATGGCTCAATGTAGCCTTAACCTCCTGGGCTCAAGTGATCCTTCTGCCTCAGCTTCCCGAGTAACTGGGACTACAGGCATGCATTACCATGCCTGGCTAATTTTTAAATTTTTGCAGAGATAGCGCTCCACGAGGTTGCCAGGCTGCTCTGGAACTCTGGGCTCAGTGATCCTCTGACTTCAGCCTCCCAAAGTGTTGGGATTACAGGCGTGAACCACCACACCCTGCCTAGAAACTTTTTTTTTTTTTTTTTGAGATGGAGTCTCCCTCTGTCGCCCAGGCTGGAGTGCAGTGGCGTGATCTCAGCTCACTGCAACCTCCACCTCAGGTTCATGACATTCTCCTGCCTCAGCCTCCCAAGTAGCTAGGACTACAGGTGCCCACCACCACGCCTGGCTAATTTTTTTTTGTATTTTTAGTAGAGACGGGGTTTCACCATGTTAGCCAGGATGGTCTCGATCTCCTGACCTCATGATCTGCCTGCCTAAGCCTCCCAAAGTGCTGGGATTACAGGCATGAATCAATGTGCCCAGCCAAAAGATTTTTAAAAGATTACATTTCTCACCTGTAATCCCAGCACTCTGGGAGGCCAAGGCGGGTGGATCACTTGAGGTAAGGAGTTTGAGACCAGCCTGGCCAACATGGTGAAACCCCATCTCTACTAAAAATACAGAAATTAGCCAGGCGTGGCAGGCATCTGTAATCCCAGCTACCTGGGAGGCTGAGGCAGGAGAATCACTTGAACATGAGAGGTGGAGGTTGCAGAGAGCCAAGATCGTGCCACTGCACTCCAGCCTGTGTGACAGAGCAAGACTCTGTATCAAAAAAAAAAAAAAAAAAGATTACATTTCCTATTCTAACAGTCAAGTCTACTCCTGTATCTCTAAATGGCATTTTTACCAAAAAAATGAATGCAAAGGAGATCTCGTTAACTTAAGAAATAAAAGGAATCTAATGGTGATCCAATTAAGTTAAAAAATTACTAACGCACCGCCGGGCACGGTGGCTTATGCCTGTAATCCCAGCACTTTGGGAGGCTGAGGCAGGTGGATCACGAGGTCAGGAGATCGAGGCCATCCTGGCTAACATGGTGAAGGCATGTAGTAGGCACCTGTAGTCCCAGCTACTTGGGAGGCTGAGGCAGGAGAATGGCGTGAACCTGGAAGGTGGAGTTTGCAGTGAGCCGAGTTCGCGCCACTGCACTCCAGCCTGGGTGACACAGTGAGACTCCATCTCAAAAAAAAAAAAAAAAAAAAAAAAAATTACTAACACACAAAAAAATGGTATGCTCTAACCAGCAAGAAAACTTGTTTCCTCATCATAAAACTCACGCCTTCCCTGGAAGCAAATACTATTTAGATGACATTAATTGGTAGAACCCTCATTTTACACTTGGATAGGATTCCATGTAGGATTCTAATATTTTACCCTTCAGGCCCCAATTAACTGATTTATACTCTACAGACCACTAAAATACAATAATTCAGCTGCAAGTCACTTCCAATTTAATTCAGTGAGTTGTTTACCATTTAAGTTAGATCACTGTCAGTCCTCTCTCAAACCCTCCAATGGCTTACCATCCCACTCCAGGTAAAAGCCACACCTAGCTCACCTCTTTCAGGCCCTGGCTTAAATGTTACTTTCTCAGCCTTCCCAACTCTATAACTGCAACAACTCCCCTTCCACCCCCCTACTCTCATATTTCTCTATTACTTCTCTGCTTTTGGTTTTTGGTTTTTTTTTGAGATGGAGTCTTGCTCTGTCACCCAGGCTAGAGTGCTGTGGCGCAATCTTGGCTCACTGCAACCTCTGACTCCCTGGTTCAAGCGATTCTCCTACCTCAGCCTCCTGAGTAGCTGGGATTACAGACACATGCCACCACACCCAGCTAATTTTTGTATTTTTAGTAGAGATGGAGTTTCACCACGTTGGCCAGAATGGTCTCAATCTCCTGACCTCATGATCTGCCTGCCTCGGCCTCCCAAAGTGCTGGACTTACAGGCGTAAGCCACCGTGCCCAGCCTGCTTTATTTTTTTTATTTAAAGAAGCAGATGGAGATCAGCTACAGCATACATTGTTCCTTTTTTTTTTTTTTTTTTTTTTTTTAGGCAGGGTCTCCCCCCGTCACCCAGGCTGGAGCGCGGTGGTATGATCATCTCGGCTCACTGCAACCTCCGCCTCCTGGGCTTATGTGATTCTCCCACCTCAGTCTCTCAAGTAGCTGGGAGAACAGATATGTGCCACCATGCCTGATTAATTTTTGTTTTTTTTTTTTTTTTTTTTTGGTAGAGATGGTGTTTCACCATGTTGCTCAGGCTAATCTCAAATTCCTGGGCTCAAGCAACCCGTCCGTCTCGGCCTCCCAAAGTGCTATGATTTTTATTACCTGGAACAGGAACCACAGGACAAGCGTGGGCCATCGCATCCTTCCTGTGGCTCCTTTTTGGGGTAATAAAAGTATTCAAAAAATATTCTAAAATTGGTTTCAATGATGGATGCACAACTCTGTGAATATACTAAAAAGCACTGAAGTGTATACTTTAGATGGGTGAATTATACAGTATATGAGTTATATCTCAATAAAGCTATTTTTAAAACCTGCCTGTTTCTTTTCTCTGTCACCAACTAGAAAGTAAGCTCCATGAATGCATAAACTTCTGTTTTGTTTAGCACAATGCTTTGAATATCAGAGAACCTCAAATATAGGGAAAGGAAGAAAAGAAGGGAGAGAGGGAAGGGAAAGAAAGGATGAATGGAGGAAGGTAAGAAATGAAAGGATGGAGGGAGGAAAGAAGAGACGAAGAGAGGAAGGAAAGAATACTGGGAGGGAGGGGAGAAGGAGGATAAAGGTAACTGCCAATGAAGAAACACCTAGAGATCACCCAGCTAACAGGTCCTCAGAGATGTAAATTATGCACTTGAGACAGACGACAGTTTTTCTTTTCTTTTTTTTTTAAAGACAGGGTCTTGCTCTGTTGCCCAGGCTGGAGTGCAGCGGCGTCATCACAGCTCACTGAAGCCCTGAATCCCTTTGCTGAAGCTTCCCCCTACTCAGCCTCTCAAGTAGCTGGGACTACAGGCATGTACCACCACACCTGGCTCTTTTTTTTTTTTAAGTAGAGACTAGGTCTTGCTGTGTTGCCCAGGCTGATTTCAACCCCCAGGGCTCAAGCAATCGTCTTGCCTCAGCCTCCCAAGGTGCTGGGATTACAGGCAGGAGCCACTGTGCCCAGCCAGAAGACAGACAGAGCTGTCTCTTTGGAGCTCTTCAAATCTTTCAAGTCTTCAAATCTTTTCCTGTGAGGCCTTTAGGTGGGAACCTTTAAAAGAGAATTCTACTTATACCCTCAACAGCTTCTAATCACACTAAGAAGAAAATGCAAACCTCCTTATCTTGGCTTACATAATCCGACCCTGCCTACTGCTTCCACTTTTTCCTTCTTGGAGCCCAGAGCCCACCACACCCTTCCCACTGCCTGGCTCTGGCAAAGGCCACCTGCTGACCTTCATGTCTCACCAGGCAGGTCTCCGGGAGCTATCCCACTCTCTACCCTCCTCCTCTCCATTCTTCCCCCCTTCCCTCCACTCTCCCCCTCTTTCACAGTCTTCCTAACGCTCACTTTGCTATTTTCTTACATGTGTATTGTCTACCACCCCCTCTAAAATTAAGTCCCATAAGAACAAGGACTTATCTGTCTTGTTCACGCCTATATCCCTCCGGCATAGAAGAGGGCTGCCACAAGTCTGTGCTATTTGTAGAACAAAGACACGGAAGTTCCAAATTTAGGAGACGATTCAGGAAGAGAGAATGCTACAAAGGCTGAGCAGTATTTCTAGAAGAGCACCTGCTCACAGTTACAGAACCCCTCACCCACCTCCCCAACTTGGCAGTTCCTTGAAAACAGGGATGGGCAGCATTTATCCTCTAGGACCAACACCAAACATGTGCTGACTGAATGGGGGGTCAGTTTTTGTTGAATTTGTGATATTCATCTTCACAGACTCCTTCTCTAATAACTACTGGTGTGTGCTTTAAAACAAAATGTTTTGCCAGGCACGGTGGCTCACTCCTGTAATTCCAGCACTTTGGGAGGCCAAGGCGGGTGGATCACGAGGTCAGGAGTTCGAGACCAGCCTGGCCAACATAGTGAAGCCCCATCTCTACTAAAAATACAAAAATTAGCCAGGTGTGGTGGCATGCGCCTGTAGTCCCAGCTACTCGGGAGGCTGAGGCGGGAGAAATGCTTGAACCTGGGAGGCAGAGGTTGCAGTGAGCCAAGACCACACCACTGCACTCCAGTCTGGAAGACAGAGTGAGACTCCATCTCAAAAAAAAAAAAAAAAGTTTCACCATGTTGCCCAGTCTGGTCTCAAACTCCTAAGCCCAAACAATCCACCTGCTTCGGCCTCCCAAAGTGCTCGAATTACAGGCGTGAGTGACTGTACCGTACCCAGCCCCAGGCACAGATGTTCTTAATGTGACCTACCCAGAATGATGACTCCTTCTCAAAAGGTTTACAATTTACTTTGCTTAGATCTGAAGAATCATTATCTATGGCAGCTATATCCTCAAGAAATGTAATTCTTAAATAATAAGACTTGAAAGTTGAAATTAGCCAGGCATGGTGGCACACGCCTGTAATCCCAGTTACTGAGGAAGCTGAGGCAGAAGACTCTCTTGAACCTGGGAGGCAGAGGTTGCAGTGAGCCGAGATCCCGCCACTGCACTACAGCCTGGGTGACAGAGCAAGACTTCGTCTCAAAAAAGCAAAAGCTGAAATTACTCCTTGATCCAGGGGCTGCAGAACAAATGTTGTTAGAAGGCATGAAAACAACATTCATCTGCTTGTACACCTCCAACAAAGCACTTGGCTGATCAGGTACATCGTCAATAAGCAGTAATATTTTGAGAAGAATCTTCTCTTCTGAACAGTAGGTCTCAACAGTGGGCTTAAAATAGTCAATGAGCCATGCCATAAACAAATGTGCTATCATCCAGGCTTTGTCATTCCATTTCTAGGGTCCAGGCAGATTTAGCATGATTCTTGAGGGCCATAGGGTTTCTGGAATGGTAAATGAGCACTGGCTTCCACTTCAAGTCATTAGCTGTGTTAGCCAATAACAAGAGTCGGCCTGTTCTTTGAAGGTTTAAAGCCAGGCATTAACTTCTCTCTAGCTATAAAATTCCTAGATGGCATCTTCTAATGTAAGACTGTTTGGTCCACATCGAAAACCTGTTGTTCAGTGCAGCTACCTTTGTCAATTATAATAATCAGATCTTCTGGATAACTTGCTGCAGCTTCTCCATCAGCACTTGCTGTTTCACTTGCACTTTGATGTCATGGAGATGTTTTCTTTCCTTGATCCTCACGAACCAACCTCTGCTAGCTTCACATTTTTCCTCTAAAGATTCCTCACGTCGGCCGGGCGCGGTGGCTCAAGCCTGTAATCCCAGCACTTTGGGAGGCCGAGACGGGCGGATCACGAGGTCAGGAGATCGAGACCATCCTGGCTAACACGGTGAAACCCCGTCTCTACTAAAAAATACAAAAAAAACTACCCAGGCGAGGTGGCGGGTGCCTGTAGTCCCAGCTACTCGGGAGGCTGAGGCAGGAGAATGGCGTGAACCCGGGAGGCGGAGCTTGCAGTGAGCCGAGATCTGGCCATTGCACTCCAGCCTGGGTGACACAGCAAGACTCCGTCTCAAAAAAAAAAAAAAAAAAAAAAAAAAAAAGATTCCTCACGTCTCTCAGCCTTCACAGAATTGAAGAGAGGGCCTTGCTCTGGATTAGGCTTCAGAGAATGTTGTGGCTGGTTTGATCTTCTATCCAGACCACTAAAACTTTCTCCGTATCAGCAACAAGGCTGTTTCACTTTCTTATCATGAGTGTGTTCCCTGGCGTAGCTCTTTTGAGTCCCTTCAAAAACTTTTCCTTTGCATTCAGAACTTGGCTGTTTGGTACAAGAGGCATAGCTTTCAGCCTATCTCAGCTTTCTTCATGTCTTCCTTGCTAAGCTCAGTCATTTCTTTATTAGTCATTAGCCGGGTGTGGTGGTGCATGCCTGTAATCCCAGCTACTTGGCAGGCTGAGGAAGGAGAATTGCGTGAACCCGGGTGGCAGAGGTTGCAGTGAGCCGAGATCGTGCCACTGCGCTCCAGCCTGGGTGACAGAGCGAGACTCCATCTCAAAATAAATAAATAAGTAAATAAAGTGAGAGACATGCATCTCTTCCTTTCACTTTAACACATAGAGGCTATTGTAGGGTCATTAACTAGTCTAATTTCAATATTGCTGTGTCTCAGGAGAAGAGGGAGGGAGATGGGGGAATGGCCTGCAGTGGAACAGTCAGAATACACACAACACTGATCAGTTAAGTTCACCACCTTATATGGATCCGGATTGTGGTGCCCCAAAATAATTGCAATAGCAACATCAAAGATTACTGATCACATCTTGTAACAGATGTTATAAGATTATAACAGATGTCATAACGACGAAATGTTTGAAGTATTGTGAGAATTACCAAAATGTAACAGAGAGACACAAAGTGACCACACGCTGTTGGAAAAGTGGCATGGATAGAAAGACTTGCTCAATGCAGGGTTGCCACAAGCCTTCAATTTGTAAAAAAAAAAACCCAGTGTTTGTGAAGCACAGTAAAGAGTAAGAAGGCAGGGCATGGCAACATATCCAGACCAAAGCACTGCCTTGCTTCTGCTTTACGCAAACTTACTGCAAATCTGGAGCATCTAATGCTCCTATGACCGGACAATTTTAGGCCCTTTCTGGATTACAAAGTCAGCATGGGATGTTCAATGCAAAAGTTTTAACAACAGATAAAATGCTGTAAGGCAATCTTAACAATTTATCAATTCACAAAGCAAAACAAGCGTGACAGAGATTAATTTCTCATCTCTCCTTCCTCAAATCTAAATGATACTGCAGATCACTAGCCTGTCATGCTTAAATAGTGTCACCTGCAACTGAAATGTGCTTAGGTAATTTACAATTTTTACAAAACACAGGGTTGTATACTTATTCCCCCATTTGGACTACTCTAGGGAAAACCACCCATGTAAGTTAGTGCAAGAGCCGGATACTATAAGCAAGAGCCTAGCGATAACTAAGGTTCATCTGTGACAACCATCACTGGCCCTGCCACTCACTCATACCACAAGAACAGGAAAACTTTAGAGCTGGATCACAGAAACAGTAACCAAGGTCAACACTGCCTTCTATTTTCTTGCCCATGAAAACATACTGATTGAGTGAGAAAGCTCAGGCCTGGAGACAGGATAGGAATTGCTGCCACTGTCCAGGATCACATACACATCAGTGGCAAGGCCAGGAATAGACTCAAAATTCCCTGTGCACCTTTTCACCACCTCCCTTCCTCTGGTGACCTTTTTTTCCTTCCTCCCTCGCAGCTCCTCCTTTATTTTCTTCCTTTTCTTGCCTGTGGTAACATACAGAGAGTACTGGATATCAGTTAGGGCTAAACAGGTGGGTAATCTCTAGACTAGATCTACTCAAAATCTATTTTAAAATAAAATGGAATGTTCCCAACATCTTACTCGTTGACTTCCATGTCCTGGTCATCAGAAGACTCATCTTCTCCTAGGACATTTTCAGAATCTGGTTTCCGAATGAGAAAGAACAGAACTGTCCCCACAAGGCTAATTACCGTCAGCGCAATAAACACTGTTCTTCGGTCACTCTCTAAGGAGAAAAAAGAAGAAACTAGATAGTATCGACCAAACAATTCCAGAATTAGTATCATGGTACAAGGGTTGCTTATAACTGTCAACACACTTTCTCGTTACATTTTTACTTTAATGCATCAGTAAAAACTTAGGAAAAGGAGATAAATAGGATACCTTCACCTTTGTCTTTCAGTTAGAGAAATACGAATAAGCAAAGAAAAACAGCACAAGAGCTTAATCGCCTTCTTTTTTTTTTTTTTTTTTGAGACGGAGTCTCGCTCTGTCACCCAGGCTGGAGTGCGGTGGCCGGATCTCAGCTCACTGCAAGCTCCGCCTCCCGGGTTCACACCATTCTCCTGCCTCAGCCTCCCGAGTAGCTGGGACTACAGGCGCCCGCCACCTCGCCCGGCTAGTTTTTTGTATTTTTTAGTAGAAACGGGGTTTCACCGTGTTAGCCAGGATGGTCTCGATCTCCTGACCTCGTGATCCGCCCGTCTCGGCCTCCCAAAGTGCTGGGATTACAGGCGTGAGCCACCGCGCCCGGCCTTAATTGCCTTCTTTTAATCAAAGAAGGGTCCAGAGAAAACAACTGAGCATTCAGAAGTCTTCTGAGAACCATATACTCGTGCACAGTATTCTCGTATGCTTGTGCAGAGCATAACCTCCCCTTAGACCCTGAGATGCCACTTAAAGCATAGTCATAACCTATAATCCTAGTTTAATAATAGAAACCAAGCTGGGAGCGGTGGCTCAGGCCTGTAATACCAGCACTTTGGGAGGGTGAGGAGGGCAGATCACCTGAGGTCAGGAGTTTGAGACCAGCCTGACCAACGTGGAAAAACCGTCTCTACTGAAAATACAAAATTAGCTGGGAGTGGTGATGCAGGCCTGTAATCCTAGCCACTTGGGAGGCTGAGGCAGGAGAATTGCTTGAACCCAGGAGGCAGAGGTTGCAGTGAGCCAAGATAGCGCCATTGCACTCCAGCCTGGGTAGCAAGAGTGAAACTCTGTCTTAAAAATAATAATAATGAATAATATAAACCAAGGAAAAGGCTTACTAAAAGCTAAAATCTGCAAGAACTTGAGGTGTCAGGGTTCATGAGAACAATGCTTGAATAAAGCAATAATGGGTATTTCTGTATAACTCTTATTATGCTTTGAACATATCTGAATAAAGCAATGTGGATAAAACAAACCTGATATCTGAGTTTTCCCTTGCCAGGCAAAATATATGTAGAGATTTCCAAAGAACAAGCTGGGGGAAGAAAAGGGAGGATAGGATGTTGGGAAATTATTTTAATATTTATGGTTTTTTAAAAATAATTATTCCCATTATTTGTTGTAAGAGAGGGAGAGACAAGGACATCATTTTTAAAGTATCTACCTGTCCTGGATCATTTAAAAGTATCAACTTCATCTGGACTCTGATAAACTTAATTGCCCCAGATGGAATTCAGACTCCTTCCATGTGACAGTAACCTGATTCAGAGGCACCCTTCAAAGAAGAATTGACTCACTTTGAAACATGTGATTTACTGCAACTCTGGAAATGAGTCCCTGGAAATAAGCTTAAGCTAAATTTTAAAGAATCTGTTTCCAAAAATCCATGATTTAGTTATCTGCATCTAATCAGATACTTTCTTTAGCATACTTTCCTGAAGAATCATTCACTTACACACTAGTTTCTTAATATATAACCGTTTAAAATGTAACATTTGCATTTGTTAAGCCTTGTCAAGGCCAAAATTTTAGGCACGGTTCATGAGGGTAATTCCTCAGGAGAGATTCCAGAAATCCAACAGTCAAGAGCAGAATAGCCATTTTGCTTTCTTCTTAAGAAAACATTAAGGCCAAACGTGGTGGTTCACGCCTGTAATCCCAACACTTTGGGAGCCCAAGGCGGGCGGATTACAAGGTCAGGAGTTCGAGACCAGCCCGGCCAACATAGTGAAACCCCGTCTCTACTAAAAATACAAAAAAAAAATTAGCCGGGTGTGGTGGCGGGCACCTATAATCCCAGCTACTCAGGAGGCTAAGGCAGGAGAATTGCTTGAGCCTGGGACGCAGAGGTTGCAGTGAGCCGAGATCACACCATTGCACTCCAGCCCAGGTGACAGTGTCAGACACCGTCTCATTAAAAAAAAAAAAAAAAAAAAAAAATGGGCCGGGCACGGTGGCTCAAGCCTGTAATCCCAGCACTTTGGGAGGCCGAGATGGGCAGATCACGAGGTCAGGAGATCAAGACCATCCTGGCTAACATGGTGAAACCCCGTCTCTACTAAAAAACACAAAAAACTAGCCAGGCGAGGTGGCGGGCGCCTGTAGTCCCAGCTACTCGGGAGGCTGAGGCAGGAGAATGTCGTAAACCCGGGCGGCGGAGCTTGCAGTGAGCTGAGATCCGGCCACTGCACTCCAGCCTGGGCGACGGATCGAGACTCCGTCTCAAAAAAAAATTTTAGTATGCTATATTCAGTATTGGTATAAATAATCCTGAGTAGCTAGTGAGCCAGCATACTCAGCCATCATTACAAGCAATTCTATAAAATTGGAATCATGTCACATTTAGCTAGAACTTAAGTCACGTAACATGGAAGATCCAAATTGTCAAAGACCTAAAAAATGGTATGACAAAAAAAAAAGAAAGAAAGGAAAGACTGAACTTCAAAAGGGGAATTACCTAGACTGCAGAAGTGCCCAGAAAATTCCACTGTTTCTCCCAATGGTGTGCTCATCCGAATTTATTGTCAGGCAGTTTCCTTGTGCTGTCCAAAGCACTAAAATTCAACCCAAAAGTTTATCAAGAGAAAGAAATTCACTTAGAGTTACATACTAAACACATAAATAATACCGTTAGATAGGCCCCAGAAAAGAAAGCAGATAAGTTAAAAATCAAAATGCTTACCAGCAGCAGCAATTCCAATGAAAACAGAGGCTGTGTAGAAGGACCATGGGAAAGGCTGGATAAAAACGGCAATGTACATGCTAAAATATAACAGGTCAAGGTATTATAGTCAAACGATACCTGAAATAGAGTGCCAATTATGCCTTCTAGGAATCAGTTCTGACATTCTCTTCTTTTAAAACTCAACCTATAAAGGATCGCTCCAGTTTTGAAAAACGGAACACAATCAAGTTTCTCATTTCTTATTTAATTAATTTTTTTGAGACAGGGTCTCACTCTATTGCCTAGGCTGGAGTGCAGGGGCACCATCACAGCTCACTGCAACCTCCACCTCCTGGGCTCAAGTCATCCTCCCACCTCAGCCTCAAAAGTAGCTGGGACTACAGGCATGTGCCACCACACCCGGCTAATTTTTTTTTATTTTGGTAGAGACGGGGTTTCACCATGTTGCCCAGGCTGGTCTCGAACTCCTGGACTCAAGTGATCCTTGGCTCAAGCAATACCTTGGCCTCCCAAAGTGTTGGGATTTACAGGTGGGAGCCACTGTGCCTGGCCCATAATTTATTATTTCAAATTTGTAAAATCAGACATTTTGCAGGTTTGCAGTGTTCTTTGCCAAGAGCTTAGCACATCATGGAACTATAGTTCTAGAGTTCAGAGAAACATTTAGTTATTTCATTTGAATCCCCACTTATTTTCAGTCAACTGACAGAAAATAAGATTATTTCATAGACGGTTCTTTTCAACCCTCATAGAAAGAGACTTTTGGATACTATTTTTATTAACAGTGAAACAAAAGCAGATATAGATACATCCTATCACATTAGAATATGATATCCCTCAGCAACAAGTGCTGAGCCAAAATTCCTAAAACACCACTTATATTTTATTCAGTCCAAGTCTATAAATTACTGTGAAAAGTTTACTATCTACTTGAAAGATCCTGAAAAGTGTTCTAATTAAATAAGTGCAAGATTACACTACTCACCTGTAAAATAAACCACTGGCAAACATAGAGAGTTGAGGTCCTACAATGGCAACCACTGACGGTGTAATCAAATTTGAAGCAGAGAACACTCCATAGATAATAGCCATGCTGCACATATAATACACAAATCGGAAAAAAAAAAAAGAACAAAGCCCTTGTACACTGTGTCACTTTTTAAAATCCATCTGAGTTTACAGATTTTACAATAAACACTCATATTCTTTAGTCAGAATTTATGATAGTCATATCATTAAATTCAATACCATATAAAAGTTTTCATTTGTACAAAATATTGAAGCCCCCCCAACTGTGCCTTGGGATCAGTTTGCCTACAACAATACATTTTTTACATACTGGTAAGTCATAGTAATAGGAACTGTGCCAAGTACCTTATACATATTTTCTCTTTTAATCCTAGCAGCACTACAAAGAAGATATTGTTATTATCCTCATGTTAAAGAACAGAAAAAGGAAATATAGTGGGGTTAAGTAATTTGCCAAAAGTCCAGCTCGGTGGCTGGTGAATGTCCAGCCAGGATTGCACGATTCCAGAGGCCCTAGTCCACCAATCTACCCTACAAACTTAGCCTAGAACTCCTGGCAGCTTCATGACATTTCTCTGCTATAAATAACAGCACAGAGTTACAACTTGCTTGAGCCAGAATTTATTTAACTCAACCTAATGGTCTCACTTGAACATTACTCAGTTACTACTGACCCAGCCCTAGTACATACGTCTTGAATGAAGTGTGACTAAAACCATTTCAAAGGCCCTGAATTCATTTACTAGACACTATTCATAAATCCAAAGTAAATTATTCTTTGGTTTTTATGAATCTCTCAAATATCAAATGTGTTTTTGCATTTGTTCTTTAGAACACACATGAAGACAAAGAAGTACAAAAAGCTGTGCTACTAATCACTTAGAAAAATGGACAGTAACATCCCTTCATTCTCAAATATGACATACAAGGCTTAGGATAGGGATAAAGAACCAAGTATAAGTTATGGATTTGTTGGGAGTTGAGGGGGGTTCCATGATCCAATCTCTAACTCTAGAGAAATTAGGAACCTGTTTCTATAGCTCAATGTAGCCATTCCATGGCACGTATTTCAAAACGTGTTCTGCACAACAAATAATATGCAATTTTCATTTGTCAATTAAAAAATCTAATTTTAAAAAATAAAAACCTGTTTGTGCATATATATCGGTACATATTACATTCCCAGCTCCAATCACAAGGTTCTAGTGACTTATGAAGATCTTTTCATTTTACCCATCTGTAAAATTGGGACTAAACACCTTAACGAAAATCTAAAAGCTCCTGACATACGTATATTAATCGTTATGAAATTACAAAACCAGAAGAACCAAACGTTCAAGAATCACAACATTTTCTGTTCAGGACTAGGAATTCTAATCATGACAATACTAGAGTGCTTATTCAATGCCACGCACTGTGCCCAGAGACGCATTGTCTGAGCTAGGAAATTGGGCTCGTGGAAACACTTGCCTAAGATAACAGTGCAATAAATACCTTGTAAAGTCAGGATTTCAAAACTAGTGTCTAATTCCACAGGAAACCTAAACTCATCAACTTTATTCTCTCAGTCTAGGTACGGAGAAGAGAAAATGCAATCACCACTAATTCAATCGCAATATTCTATTGCTGGTGATTCTGATCAGATTTAAGCAACTACTGTTAAATATAAAACAAAATCAATCATACGGTACAATACCTGGTATATCCACTGCCGTGAAAATCTGTGCTATTTAAACTCCTGATGACAGTTTGCTGTGTGGAAGATAAAACTCATCAACGAAAACGTTTTCCAGTCTCCCTCCCCCACTTCGGAAGTGTGACTCCAAGTACTCAGCAAGAGAATAAAGTAAAAGTTCATAATGTACCTAACACTGAAGTCCATTATGAGAAAAGAAAAAGGACAACATAACTGGAGAAGGCAAACCAATGACAGGGACGGGGGAGGACAACCAGCTGTAACTACGCCTGGGTTTCCTTCCTTAACCATCCAAGTACTAAGGAAGAACTTAATGCAGACAAGAAATAAAATAGGTTAACATCCAAACCCCTAATCAAATCAGATAAACGGTAATGCTTAACTCCCCCATATAAGAGAATGTCTGACACAAGAAATCAAACCTAATCATAACAAATGAGGAAGCCTGGGTGGGAAAAATAAAAGATGCAATTAAAGCGCGCTATTAGATATAATTAACGTTTATTATCATTTCTGTAATGCATTATGATGGGCACTTCAAAGGAGGGAGGACAGATTCCAACTCACCGCCACATTTCCACAAGTTTGAAAGGCAGTGAACATAAACATAAAGGCAACTCCTAAAATAATGATGTTGAAAAGCTTTTTAGATTCCGGGGACATTTTGGCTCAGCTCTGCCGGAGGCAGCAGCCCAGGGCAGTCAGCTCTCCTCGGGGCGAAGCCACTGACAATCCTGGAGAAAGAAATGAGATGGTGAGTGGAGAAGGCAGATGCAGGAGCCAGGCGGCCAAGCTGTCAACTTCCAGTTCCTGGATCAGAATCCCAGGTTTAAGGCGCAGTTCTCCCCACCGGCAGTTAGAATATTCCTAAGAAGCGATCCGAGTACGGAAGAGCAACAACCCCTGGCGAAGCCCCAAGAACGTGGCCGCTCCAGTTTGAGGGGCCCACGAAGGGGATTAAAGGGCCAAGGGCGAGCCCCAGCAGCCGGCGCGGCCCCGCCCTCCCGGCCTCACTCACTGCGGTCAGGCGACCGGGTCACCTGACCGCAGCATCGGCGCCGTCCGCTCGGCCCGCTGGGAAACGTAGTCCCGGATGGCCTGGCACGCGCAGGCGCTCCGCGAGAACTCCCCACCGCCAGGACGCAGAGCCGACTGAGCTCGCGGGCTCTGGCGAAAGGGAATTGGGA